>NW_026898999.1:0-255000 GCF_033153095.1 Gastrolobium bilobum
TCCCCAATTGTCAAGTAATTTGCAAAATCAGCAAACCAGGGTGTTATCATGTTGAGAGCCATTAGTTGTTCATCAGGAAACTCTTCTCTGATTAAAAGATTTGGGCTATCTTGCAGTTCTTTATCTTGAATTCTGGAGAGATGATCTGCTACTAAATTCTCTACTCCTTTCTTATCTACAATCTCAAGTGAAAATTCCTGCAAGAGGAGCATCCACCGAAGAAGTCGTGGCTTTGCATCTTGCTTATTAATGAGATATTTTAGTGCGGCATGATCTGTATACACTATAACCTTAGACCCTATTAGATAAGATCTGAATTTATCCAATGCGTACACTATAGCTAACATCTCTTTCTCAGTTGTGGCATAATTTAACTGAGCTTCATTAAGTACTTTGCTGGCGTAGTAGATTACATGTAGCAATTTGTTTTTCCGCTGACCTAGGACTGCTCCTATGGCATAATCACTTGCGTCGCACATAAGCTCGAAAGGGAGCGTCCAATCAGGTGCGGTTAGCACAGGTGCAGTAGTGAGTTTTTCTTTCAGTATTTTGAAAGCTTTTAGACATTCGTCATCAAAATTAAACTCAGCACCTTTTACTAATAAGTGACTAAGAGGCTTAGCTATCTTGGAAAAATCTTTGATAAATCTTCTATAAAATCCAGCATGTCCAAGAAAGCTCCTCACTCCATTAACATTTACAGGCGGAGGAAGTTTCTCAATGATGAGTAACTTAGCCTTGTCAACTTCAATTCCTTTCTCCGAAACTCGGTGTCCCAAGACTATTCCCTCTTTTACCATAAAATGGAACTTTTCCCAATTAAGAATGAGATTGGTTTCCTGACATCGCTTGAGCACGCGAGAAAGATTCGACAAGCAACTATCGAATGAAGAACCAAACACGGAGAAATCGTCCATAAATACTTCTATGATATTTTCAACCATATCAGAGAAGATAGATAACATGCACCTTTGAAACGTGGCTGGTGTATTACAAAGACCAAATGGCATTCTTCGGTATGCAAACACACCGAATGGGCAAGTAAAAGCAGTCTTTTCTTGGTCTTCAGGTGCTGCTGATATTTGATTATAACCTGAATAACCGTCTAAGAAACAATAATAAGCGTACCCAGCAAGCCTCTCTAACATTTGATCCATAAATGGCAGAGGAAAATGATCTTTACGAGTTGCGTCATTTAACCTACGGTAATCCACGCACATCCTCCAACCGGTTATTGTCCTAGTCGGGATTAACTCGTTATTGTCATTTTTAATTACTGTAACCCCTCCTTTTTTAGGAACAGTTTGTACCGGGCTTACCCACTTGCTATCTGATATCGGGTAAATCATACCCGCATCCAGAAGCTTTACAACTTCTTTTCTAACCACTTCTTTCATAGTAGGATTTAATCTCCTCTGTGGTTGACGAACTGGTTTGACCTCATCCTCCATTAAAATCTTATGTGTACAAAAAGAAGGATTTACACCTTTAAGATCTGAAAAGGTCCACCCAATAGCAGTCTTGTGTTCTTTCAAAACACATATTAATTTTTCTTCATCTTCCTGTAGCAATGAATTATTAATAATTACTGGATAAGTATCACCATTGCCAAGGTAGACATATTTCAAGGTGGGTGGAAGTTCTTTTAATTCTAACTTCGGAAATTCAGGTGTTTGGACAGTTGTTGTCTTATTTTCTTGAGATTCAAGGTCTAAAGATCCAGGCTCATCGTCGACGACAATATCAATTGCTTTTACAACTTCTTCCAACAAAGCTTCATTTAGCGGTTCAGGAGTTTGTAAAATCCTAGCAAATAATTCTGCAATTGTTGGTGCTGCATTAATTTCATCTGTGATTGCTGCTACAGCTTTGTCAATCACGTCGATTTGAAAACAGTCACCTTTTTCTTCTGGGCATTTCATGGCTTCAAAAACATTGACTGTAAATTGCTCACCATTGACCCTAAATAGAAGCTCTCCCTGCTCAACATCAATTAAGACTCTAGCTGTGGCTAAGAAAGGTCTTCCTAAGAGAAGAGGTACTTCAGTATCTGCTTCCATATCTAAAACCACAAAATCTGCAGGGAAAATATAGTCATTTACTTTTACCAACACATCTTCAACCACTCCTTCAAGCCTCTTTATAGATCTGTCTGCCAATTGCAATGACAGAAGTGTGGATTTTAGTTCAGTGATTCCCAAAGATTTGGCAAAGGATAGTGGCATCAAGTTGATGCTCGCCCCTAAGTCGCACAATGCCTTACCCACATGAACATTCCCGATAGTGCAAGAAATGCTGAAACTACCAGGATCTTGAAGCTTTGGTGGTATTTTCTTTTGAATAATAGCACTGCATTCCGCTGTCAAAGACACTGTTTCCATTTCTTCTTTAAGCTTGTGCTTTCTTGAAAGCAAACTTTTCATAAACTTTGCATAACTTGGCATATTTTCTAAGGCTTCAACGAATGGAATATTTATTTGCAGCTTTTTAAACATTTCTAAAAATTTAGAATACTGTTGCTTTTGTGCTGATTGTTTCAGCCTTTGAGGATATGGGGCTTTAACATACGGGTTGTCTCCCAACGCTTTCATTCGTTCTTCCAAAGAAGGCTTCTTTATGATTTTTTTACGTGGGGTATCATTTAATGGTCCTCCAATAATTGTGACATCTCTATCAACATGACCATCAACATTTTCTTCAGCAGGCTTTTCTTTTTCTGAGTCGTTTTTACTGCTTGATGCAATGGTAGTCTTTTCTACAGGTGTGATTACGATTCCACTTCTTGTAGTTATAGCTTTACACTGTCCTTTAGGATTAACGATTGTGTCACTAGGAAAATTACCTGGAGGTCTTTCGGCCATCTGTCTAGCAAGCTGACCGATTTGATTTTCCAGATTCTTTATGGAAGCTTCTTGATTCTTAAAAGATGCTCTCGTTTCTTCTGCGAAATTTGTTTGAGATTGAGTCATCTTTTCAAATGCAACTTCCCAAGCGGCTTTCTGATTAGGTTGATCTTGTTGGAAATTTGCATTATTTTGTTGATGCCCAGATTTGTATGACAGACCAGGATGGTTTCTCCAGCTCGGATTATACGTATTTCCATAAGGATTTTCTCTCCTCTGGTTATTCCAGATTCCATGAACCTGAGCCGGATCAATCGTTACTGTAGCGTCACAGTTTTCAGGAGTGTGTGGTCCACCACAAGTGTCGCAAACTACAGGAAATTGCGAATTAACCGCAGAGATTTGATTTTGGGTAAAGAGTTTAACAAGTGAATCCAACCTTTGATCCATCTTGTCTTGTTTGGCTAACATAGCGTCGTACCCATCTAACTGCAACACTCCTTTCTTAGGTTGAACTGGTGTGACATCGTTGTCTTCAGATGCCATCTTCTCAATTAGTTCAATAGCCCTTGTGGGAGTGATTTCTCCGATACTCCCTCCAGCTGCAGCATTAAGAAGTACTCGATAAGTTGGAGTAACTCCTTTGTAGAAAATTCGGACCTTCTCGCCATTAGATAAAACGTATTGGGGACATCTCCTGATTAGTTCTTTAAATCTTCCCCATCCTACGCACAGAGATTCGCCTGCGAGTTGCTTGAAGTTGTCAATTTGTTCCTTCAACTCAGAGAATCGGGATAATGGGAAGAACTTCTTTTGGAATTTCTCAACCAAATCTTCCCACGTGGAGATGCTATTAGCAGGTTGCAATTCCAACCAATTAAGTGCTCTTCCTTTTAAAGAAAAGGGAAACATCATCAAACGGATTTCTTCAGGAGGAACCCCATTAGCTTTGATGAGGCTGCACAATTGTAAGAATTTAGTGATGTGGCGGTTTGGGTCTTCGATCGGGTCTCCTTCGAATAGATTACTTTGAATTAAATTCAGGAAAGAGGCTTTTATTTCAAAGTTGTTGGCATGGATTTGAGGTCTCCTAATACTCGCAGTTGGATGCGAGAAATTAGGGTTTAAGAAGTGACTCATCAGTTCTTCAGGTGGATTTTGGTTATCTTCCGCCATGACTAGTCCTTCCGCAGAGTTGGAGCTAGATGCTTCTCGTGTCTTTCTTGCAGTCAAACGTTTCCTATTAGTTCTTTCTAAACGTCCTAACTCCGGTTCGTACTGTAGGTCACTGGGATTAACAGTGCCTCGCAAATGCATAAACCAGAAAACTAAGGCTCAGTGGACCAACTAACGGAAACCACTAACTAAACAGAAATTTTTTTTTTAAAGCAAACAAATTAAAATAAAATAACTAAAATAACAATAAAAACAATAAGATATTTAAACTAATATAGTAAAATAAATAACAATAAAATAAAATGATCCAATCTATAATTTGATAAATAAAATTAATGTTGATTAAATCAGTCCCCGGCAACGGCGCCAAAAACTTGTTGAAGAACTCGGCAAGTGCACCGGTCGTACAAGTAATAAAGTGATAAAGTAGAGTTGTCGATCCCACGAGGACTGATCACCAAGCAATAATCTATTTATTTAATTAAAGTTGGATCTATCATTAAGGGTTTTCTTGAGAATATTGTGATTAAAGTAAAAACAGAATTTATAAACTTATTTTTGGTTTTTAATATTTTAGAAATTTAATTCAGAATTAATTAAAGCTAAAAGAAATTGATTTAAGTTTTCAATAAAAAGGCGTAGTTAGGATTCAACTTCCCCAATGGTTTCTTAACGTGTTTGTCTATTCTCACGATTACATTCAAGATTGAATTATTAACAATTCTTTCTATGATTGATTAAATCTCAATCCCTTGGTAATCCAATCCTTTACTCTAATCCAAAGCCTAATCCCTTAGTACTTTCTCATAGAATAAGCATTAACGCAAGAACTCAAGTTATAAAATTCACAAGTCTATCCCTAGATCATGCAAATTCCAGCAATCAACCAATCAGAATCACATACCAACATCCCTATTGTCATATGTGACTCGTATGTTTATCTACGAGTGATCAATTCATAAATAAAACTAATCATATATATCCGATTGATTGCATAATTCAAAGACAAGAATATAATTCATAAGAATAAACAGACATCAACTAAGAACCCATTGGTTCTGTATCTTCCTAACTACTAAAAGTAATTTAGCCTAACATACTCATAAAGACAGAATTAAAATCTACTGTAAAAGAAACTGAGTTCATGGTAAACTTGTCTAAAAGTGATGATCAATGGTGCAGAGTTGACTCCTTCCTTATCCTCTGCCACGATCCAGTGCTACGCTTATGCTCCTTCCCTCGCTTCGTCTCAAGTGCCTTCTTTCTCCGCGTTCCCGAATCCCTTTCACAGCTTCCCTCGCGTTGTATTTAAAGGGAAAATATGGGCTTTAATTTCCTGGATTCGTTCGCTCCATCGGTCGCCTATGCTAAGAACTTTGCGAGCTGCTCGCCCACTTTCTCGCTTTAGCTAGGAACTTTGCGAGCTGCCCGCCCACTTGCTCGCTTTAGCGAGCAGTGGAGCGAGCGTTACCAATTTTATTTTATTTATTATTTAATCTCTGATTTCCCCGTTGCTCCGCGTATTCGTTGCCTCATTTTGTTACTTTGTTATTCCAGTATTCCATTCTCAACAACCTGAAACAACAACAAATATTTAAAATTTGTTTATTTGTTGGCAATTTATTCTGTTTTACTGTTTTATTGTTTTAATACTATATTTTTAACTATTTTAATAATTATTTAAACTCTTTTTAGCCATAAAAACATAGTGTCTTAGACACTTATCATAAAGCGCAATTCATCTCAAAAGTTTAAACTTTGTAAGTGAAGGCTCTTCGATGGTTTAATAGTATATCTCTCTAACATATCCCTCACGTAAGAGCTTTTTGGGCTTGAAGTGTGGATATTACACAGGCTCATTTTTTGATTTTAACTTGTGTTGACTTATAAATTCCACTAGCAAGTGAGGGACGATAAGAATCGAACTCGTGACCCTGTAGTAATCGACTAGGCTAAGCTAGACCAACCACATCAAGTGGGCCAACATACCGACACCATATTTCAATTCAAAATCTTAAGGTATTGGGTTCATGGCTCCTTCCACTTATATGAATTTCACTTAGTCAATTACCAACTAATGTGAAACTTCATCACACATATTTTAACACAAATTATCCAAATCCCTCACTACTATACCAATTCTTGTGGCTTAAATGGAGAGTATATTTTTTTATATAAAGAAGAATTGAATATATAATATTTATAACCTAATATAAATTAATCAAACTCCTCGTCATTAGACCAATTCTAATAACTTATACAGAGTATACTTTCATGCATCTTTATTAAGACTTCAACATCTACACATTTATAATACACTTTGGGATGGAGGAACGTGTGTTATAAGTCAGACATCATTATGTCCTAGCTAATCAATGCCACATGTATGGAATGTCATTACTGTACAAAAACGATGAGAGGCTGATTTTTTTTATTTTATTTTTTGTATATATATTTTTTAACTTGTAATGTTTTCTACTTAAAATCGTGCACGAATGATGGTATATTGTATTTTTATAATATTATTCAAAATATAAAATAACTATAACTTAAAAAAAAAACCTAGCCCACGTGAAATGAAAAACTCAATGTAAGATATTAAATAATTAAAAATATCCTAAATAATAACAAAAAGATTACGATCCCGAAGTTATCTTTTGCGGATATATCTTTCACATTAATAATATTAAACAAAATTAACCCTAAGTCATGTGTTAAGTCTACGACTTTAATACAAAATTATTAATAAAAATAACTATTACTAAATAAGGGATATAATATTGTAACAACTAAGTAGTGTTATTATCAATCGATTACACCGTTAGATAGATTATGTTGATCTAACAGTTATATTTATTTTCATCTTTATATGGTTATGATTTCTCATATTTAAAGTGAAAGTATTAAATATGAGAAATCATAATCACAATAAGGTGAAAATAAATATAAAGTATTAAATATGGAGAATCATAACCATACAAAGATGGAAATAAATATAACCGTTGGATCAACATAATCAATCTAACAGTGAAATTGATTGATAATAATATTGGTTGTTACAATATCCTATCTCATTAAATAAATGTGATCCAATAAAGTATAACTGTTATAATTTGAATTTAATTTTAAGATAAATTAATAATTAATTACTAAGTGTGACCCAATAAGAGGTTAGCTCACTAAATTGACTTTTGGCTTTTGCAAACTCAGAATTTGAATTTACTTTTAAGACATATTATTAGGAGACAATATGTAATTCTATTATAAGTAAGGGGTGTTAACGGGTCGAGTCGAGTCGAACTTTGATCTTAAAAGGCTAAGCTTGTGTTTAATGTGTCAGCCTGACCAAGCCTGTTACCTGTTATGAATATAATTATCGGCTTGTGACATGACTTATTTACAAAAAGTAAAAGTCTAATTTAGCTTGTTTAAAAAAAATAAGACAACAAAAATTTATCCAAACAGAATATATAATCAACAGCACTAGTAATTCTATAAATATTAATAAATTCAATGTATATCCAAATAACATAATATAGAACAAAATCATTCGAAAAATCTGTTTAACTAATAAAATGAGGTGAAATGGATTGAGGAGAGAGAGGACTATTACAAGTAGTATAAAAAATAAAAAATAAAAATAAAAATTAATATACTAGGCCAGCCTGACTGAGCTTTTGAATTAGAGCCTAAGGCCTTTTTATTATATGAGCTTTTATACAAGTCTAAATCTGATTTTAACAATCAATTTTAGATATGTAAACTTATGCCTTCCGGAACCTAGCCAAAAGCCCTTGAAAAGCCCATAGTTCATTTATCACCCGTAATTATAAGTCATTGGTTAATGTTGATGATTTATTTTTAATATTAGATAGTCGAGTCTTTTCTTAATTTAAAATTTTTTAAGTAGGCAAAAAAAAAATACTTATTCTATTATATTCAAATAGCCAATAATATTATCTTGAATTTCTGCGGGCAGTAGCCCATATACTTAATTAGTATTAAGAGAGAAACATTTACTTTGACTTCTATAACGACTTATTTATTGCCCTTCTTTAATCCCATCCATAATATCAACAACATTAATGTATTAGACTATCTTTTATATATGCCAAAGAAATGCAAAATAACTAGAGCTCTAAGTTTTATCTAAATACGGATGCAAGATGGATAGAAAAACAACTTTGGATCGCTATTTCTGGTGAAGCTTAAGTCTCGTGCCAGTAATTATGAGTTAGTTAAAAAGTTGGAATTTTCATTTATATATGAGATCTGACTGAAATTACGTGACATCTTTAAAAAGGTGGCAAGGTAACTAGCTGGTCCAATGTAGTTAGTAGAAGATGGTGTGTGTTGATCCCACAAATTAATTGAATTGGACTTTTTAGATGATGCTTACATTTCCGCGCGCATTGTTTTTGTTTTCTTGGTTTACGTGGTCCATAGGCAATGGCGTGGAAGATTTGACTTGAAACATCCCAATAAGCTAAAGCAACCAAATAAGCTTTTTTAAATATGAAACTGGACAAAATCATAGTTTGGCAGTTACTATTTGATAATTTTATTTAGACTAAAGTATTTTTTGAGTTCTTAAAAAAAATTATCAGATCTATTTTAATTTTTTAGAAAAAAAAAAGTCAATTGTGATTCATTTAAAATTTAAAATTTAAAATAGATCTAGTTAGTTAAAATTGTGATCTCTCTAAAATTCAAAGAAGACTCGTGTTAATCCTTGAAAAGGACTAACATGAGTTTATTTTGAATTTTAGAGGGACATGGACTAACGTAGATTTAATTTGAATTTTAGAGGAATAACAAGTTGATTTTTTTTCACAAAAAATTAAAATGGGTCCCAGGATATTTGTTGAGGATCCAAAAAATACTTTACTCTTTTATTTAATTATTTCACGTAAAAAAAAAATGAAACCTTGGGTTCATAAGATTCCGATTTTTACATAATTAAGAAAGAATTGTCGCCTAATGCCAAGTCCTATTTGTTTATGGGTTTATTGCTTTTCATATTATAAGAGATAAATTTATGTTCTATACATATAAAAGTATGTGGAGTCTATATTTTTTTTCTTTATCTTCTTTTTATACGAGCTCATATCAACCCCATATACTTTTATGTGTGTGAAAAAAATAAATTTATTTCATATAATATAATAATATGACAAACATTAAACTTTTTGTTTATATGTTGAATCATGAATGTATATATTTTGACAAGAAATCAAACAAAATGACAAGTCCAAAAAATAAATATTATGGATGTGAAAGCTGCATAATGAAAGATTAATTATGTTACTAATTTTGTTCAATCTGTCATGTGGCGGAGAGAAAGGAATTGCAAAAAAATCTTACTTCGAGAATAGTAAATAAGTAATGTATTATTCGTTTTATTTACTAAAAATATTAAACTACTTATTCAATATTGATAGTAGGGGTGTACATGGGCCAGACTAGCTTGGCCTGGCATACAGCCCGATCTATGTTGAGTTTGACCTTTCTGAAAAGTAGAGTAGGCTTAGGCTTACAAGAAAGTCTATTTAACAAATTGGCCATATATACGCCAACTTTGTCCAGCCTAGCCTAAAGTTTTGTAGAATGGCCTATTTACTTTTTTAAAATAAAATAAAATGATATATTTATTCTAGGTGGCAAAGTACCAACTCTAATTTCTTTGCGCACCCCCGCTTTTAAGTGACTTCTCACTCTTGTCTCTAAGTTTCATCTTTGTTTGACCCAGTAATTGTATTTCTTTCTTATTTTCTTCATTTCTTTGACTCTAATTCCCCTCTGATATACATTATAGAGCTGAGGTATTATGTTGCTCTTGTTTGTCATTTTTTATTTCTTATGAGAAGTATTAATGCATGCATGAATGGAACTTTTTTTGCTCTATACAATTATTTTCTTTGCTCAATATCTGCAGTGGGAGGCTTACAAGGCCTGTAGTCCATATCAGGCTTTCTATTTTTTTAAAATAGGCCAGACCTATAAACAAAGCCTTTAATAGGCCAATAAGCTAGATAGGCTGAATATTTTTTTACGTAGGTTTAGGCCAGGAAGGCCAAAGCCCGGCCTAACCTTACCCATTTACACCTCTAATTGATAGTCAAATGACATTAATTTTATTCTTTAAGGATTTGTTCAATATTATTCTAAGAACAAACCTCATGACATAAATGAATATTAAGTAATTAATATGATGGGATTTACATTTCTGCAGCTATTGTACGTGTAGCAATTAAATACTTGTCATATATATACTTGAAAGCATTAAATGCGAGGAATCATAACCATACAAAGGATGAAAGCATTAAATATGGGGAATCATAACCATACACTTGTCGTTGCTGTACGTAAAGCGGGTGCAGATATAATTTTACCTAATATGATATATTTATAAGAGAAATAATAGTTTCATGATATAGGAAACTAGTATTTCATGTTATAAACACAAAGCATGTGAGGCCCACTCATTTAAAATAAATAAATAAATGAGCGAGCCCTATATTTTTTGTGTCTATGACATGAGATACTAATATCCTATAACATGATACTAGCATTCTCCTATTTATAAATAGAAAACTAATTCCTTACACAGATTTTTAGGACGACTGAGAAAACATTTAGTGTGTTTTTCAATATTTATTTTATATTTATAATAATTCATAGTTAAAATTTTACAGAAAATATTAAAAAGAAAAGTAATTTTATTAAAAAGCAAACTTATTTTCTTAAAAGGTATATATTGTGTCATGCTATGTGTATAATATTGAGATTAACATTCAAAATATTATCTAATGCTTTTTTAATTCGAGATTATGA
This sequence comes from Gastrolobium bilobum, assembly GCF_033153095.1. NCBI lineage: Eukaryota > Viridiplantae > Streptophyta > Magnoliopsida > Fabales > Fabaceae > Gastrolobium > Gastrolobium bilobum. The sequence goes on from NW_026898999.1 coordinate 10,854, forward strand.
TAGGTGCCACTTAGTGTTAACACGACATAAATTTGATATGACATAAATATATTAGCATGAACATGGAACAAATTTTTATTTGTGTTAAAACTTTCAACACGAACATGACCCGTAAATTTTGTAGGTTGACACGACATAACACAAATAGTATGCAAATTGAAATTTATGTATTCTTGATACCAACACGAATTACTTTTTGTACGGGGTGACACGATACAACACAACACGAATTGGTCAAAACAATAAATAGTTAAAAAAATACCGATAATTTTTTTTAAAAAGTACAAGTCAAATGTGGGTTTGCGTGTTCATACGTAACACGATACAAATTTTTTGCATGTCATATTCTTCCAACACGAATATGACACAATTTTTTATTTTTTTTATAAATCACATGTATCTTTTATGGAAGGCAATCTTGTTCTGGGTGAGTCCAGTATTAAGATTTTAAATTCTCTCAAAAATGATATTGAGAAAGATCATGTTTTCACTCCACCTGCTCAAGTCCCAGAGCATTACCAAATATCATTTGGTTAATACAACATGAATTTAAATATTGATCAATCGAAACATAAATTTGTGTCATGTTCATGTGATGTCAGTTTGTCATGTCAATGATTGACACCCCTCTTAAAATCACTATGGACTTAACGGGGTTATGCCAATTGCCAGTACCCCGTTTAATTCGAGTGTAGCGTGGGCTTAAACCTATTTTATATCAGCAAAAGAAGAAAGGAAAAAGTGATTGTTAAAGTCCAAGACTTGAAAATTACGATACATAACTCACATGGGTTTTCAAAATACAGGTGAGACACAATTAATTAAAATGTCTGAGAGTTTAAATAAGAGTGGGGAAGTTTCACATTATTAATTAGGAATGGACTACACATACAAATTGATAATGCGTCAATAATAAACTCTCCTAACATAGAATAAAGTCATTATATTACGACACTAAATAACTGGCAGTGGCTGCAATGGTTGGCTAGCGATTTGCGTCAAGGGTCATAAAAATCTTCATTGTGGTCCTAAATCTCTTGTTGTAAAGTTGATGCTTCTCTGTTAAACATACCCAAGAATGATTTTATAATGGTTGAGGACAAAATCGCGTCAAACTTGAATTCCAATTATTGAAAAGTTCCAATTAACCAATCAGTAATAATTCAAAACTTTATGTATACAACCATTGATCGCTTGTCAGAGACGCAGATTATTATGAACGTGTATCACATGTTAACAAATTAAACTTTAGTAGATTAGTTAGGGAAAAGGCATAGAAAATGCCCAACTTCTTTCCAATCACCATGTACAGCACACTGGACTAATTAATTACAAATTTTCATGTGCATTAGCAATTCTGTAGCTGGATTATATATATATATATATATATATATATATATATATGAAAAAATATTTATCAACATAACTTTGTGTCATTTTAGATTCTAACCGTTGATTTTCGTCAATCAACAGTTATGATTTATTGAGTCAAACTTATTAATTAATTAATAATTTCTAATAACATCCAATAAATCCTAACTGTTAATTGACGGAAATCAACGATTAGTATCTAAAATGACAAAATATTTTATTCTTTAAAAGGACAAACGTTTTTCATATATATATATATATATATATATATATATATATATATAATTTCTGAAATAGTTAATTTCTGAAAAAAAATCATGTACTACTCGTCATACATAGTTAATTTCTGAAATACATTATCTACTGCCTGTATTACATATTTATCATTTTTTGATTGTACCAAACCTTATATATAGTGAGATTATACATCATTTTCCCTTATATATATATATGGAGCATGTTATATTTACAAACTTTTTTATTTACAAACTCTTACAAACTACACCATCTTCTCCCGGGAGAACACTAATTTCACTATGTTCTCCCCGAAGAACATAGTATAATTTGTAAAAATTTATCAAAAATATATATATATATATATATATATATATATATATATATATATATATGGTTTACTGTTTCAATCCCAAAATAATATCGTCTTGAGATTGGAAGAAATATATTTTTATAATTTTAATTTATTTTGATGCTAAATTAGTCTTTATTATTATAATTTATTTTTTTCACAATTCCAAAATGATATCGTTTTGGGATAATTGAAAATTAATTACTTTATCTCAATGACAAAAGAAACATTAACCGATGTCATTTTGGGGAAAAAAATTAGGATATTTTAAAAAAAACTTATGTTGCAAGATAGAAATAAAATTCTCAAACAGCTCTATATTATTTTTTTCAAATTCCTAAAACGTCATTTTGAATTGTGGGAGATAATTACATGTTATCTGATATAAATATATACTAAATTATTTAATAATGTATATTCATCGGCTTGCCCCTCGAGTCAATGCTTTGTTGTCCTCTAGAGTTTGTTTCATAATAATGTTTATATTTATAAACAGGGATGCGTCATGCATGATGAGAAAGAGACGGGTTTAGATTTCTTTCTTTTTCTAGGTGAAATCTAGTTACTTTTTCATAGAATATTGAAGTTGGAAATATCTTATTCTTTGTTTGTGTAATCAATTCAAGCAAGAATATGAAATTTTTTTGACTGATGATTTGAATTTTATATTTCTTGAAAAAGGTAAAGAAAGAGGGAAAATATGTATTTGTTTCTATCTTAGTATCATGATGTACTTAGGGGTGAAACTGACTTAAGTTGAGTCAAAATAGACTTAATTTAAACTCAAATCGATACAAATAAATCTAGTTTTAAGTTTGACTCATTAAAAGAAGGGTTTTGTTAATGTCATGTAACATGAAAATGAATACATCATGTTACAGAGACATGCTTTAGTAGGATCCACTAAATATTAGGAAAAAAAAATAAAGAAAAAAGCTTGTACGGAAAACGATCTGAGAGCCGGAGGAAACAAATATTTCATGTAACATAACATTTTCTTTTCCCTTAAAAGAATGAGATTAGTATTTACAAAAAAAAGAAAAAAAAAAAGAATGAGATTAGTTGTTTGGCTAAAATTCAGTTTACTCTTAAGTCTTAACTCACGAACTGCTCAAATTTAAGGAATTGAATTGAAATCATATAATCCGTAAATATTTTTTTAATGCGTATATAAAAATTGAAAAAAATTATTAATGTAAAAAATTAAGGTTAAATACATAAATGGGGTTATATTTACAAACTAAATTGTTTACAAATTCTTACAATCAAATCGTAACCGTTGATTTCTGTCAATCTAACGGTTATAATTTGTTGAGAATTAATAATTAATTAATAAGTGTGACCCAATAAATTATAACTGTTAGATTGACGGAAATCAATGGTTAAGATTTGGTTGTAAAAGTTTGTAAAATAATCCTTCACAAATACATATATACTAAAACATGTATGAAATTGAAAACATTACATATATATATATATATATATATATATATATATATATATATATATATTAGAGGGATATTTTGACTCCAGAGTAAGACTTATAGTTATAGTTTAAGAAGTCATACTAATTATTTAATGAGTTCGCTTTTTCTACAGTCAATGTAGATAACTTATCTCCATTGAGCTCAAAACGACATTGTTTTGAGGCGAAAATCAAGGTATTTTTATAATTATAATTTATTTCAGGATTATAATAATATTTTTCATTATAATTTTTTAATTGTTCAACTCAAAAAGACGTCGTTTTGAGAGCGAATGTAGATAACTTGTTAGAAATATATCTTTTGTATATCTGTGATTAGTATTTTTCTTATTTCATTAGAGTTTGTATTAGGTCTGGGCTTAGCCCATTAGAGTGTCTATATCTTGTACATTCTTCATCATATCAATACACAGTTTTATTTCAATGTTCCTCTCTCTTCTTGTTATTTAACATGGTATCAAGAGCCTAAGGAACTTTGAAAAAAAAAAAATCCCCGGTGAACCTACTGTTCATCGTCTTTTACAAAAAAATTTCCAGAACTGTCTCGTTGTCAGTTTCCGGACGTTTTTCTTCCGCATTCACGCTTCTGTACCGTCAACCACCATCGTCTGGTGGACTTTTCCGGCAAACAGCATACCGGCGTGCTCGTCTTGACAACACGATCACAACGGCACCGGCCGCCCCTTCAGAAGACGTCTCACGCGCTCTCACGCGAGCGTGCAAGCTTCGGCACCCTCTTCCAACCGGCGGTGCATGGAGCCTCCTTTCTGGCCGCTGCTGGTTGCGTTCTCTTCGTCTTGCTGAGACGGTTCTAGATCAGGTCCTATTTTTGTGTTTCGACATCTTTTGCGTTGACACACATATCCCTATTCTACTGGTTAGTTGTGTAATCTGTCTTTCTGATTTTTTTTTATCTTGATTATGGACTCTCCTGTCTCCAATGTTTCTGGGTCTCCGGCTGGCCAAAAGTCGGAGTTTACTATTTTTTCAAATTATATCCTTACTCCGTTGAGTGTAGATAAATTGGATGAGTCCAACTATTATACTTGGTCATCCGATCTGCGATTTTGGTTGGAATGACAGAATTATACATCCCATCTCACCACTAAGGCTGAATCTGTGGCGGCCAATGAGCGCACACGATTGAAGATGATTGATGCTCAGTTGTGTAGTCTCATTAAAGCTAATCTTCATCCGTTAATTAAGCAGATTTTTTGACCTGCTAATACCTGTGAAGCTATTTGGAGTCAGGCCAAAGCACTGTACACCAATGATACCCAGAGACTCTATGGTGTGTGTCAGAAATTGATGACTACCTTTGCTCCTCGGGACTTCAATTGTCCTATGACTGAATATTTGGGGAAAACTCAGAGTTTACTTCATGATCTTAACGAACTTTTGCCTTTTCACTGGTAATGTTACTAAGGAACAGGAACATCGTAATACACTCTTTATGTTGTTCATTTTATATGGTTTGCCTGACCATTTATCTACCAACCGGGATCAAATTTTGGGATCTGCTACAGTTCCTACACTGGATTTCGTGATGTCTACCTTGCTTAGGATTCCATCTAAGCCCTCTACGTCACCAGCACCTCCTATGATGCATACATCTCCAGTGGATTCTGTTGACTCTTTCGCTCTTGCTGCTCAAGGTTATGGTCGTGGACGTAAATTCTCAAAAGGAAAGCTATTATGCACTCATTGTCATCAGACCAATCATATTGTTGACCGCTGTTGGAAGCTTCATGGAAAGCCACCTCTACCTCCTCGGAATGCTCATGTTGCTCAGGCTTTCTCTAGTACCTCTGCTCCAGGGTTACCTTCCGGTGCACAACCTCCAGCTACTCTTCTTAACGAATTTGTGACTTGGTGGTCTGAGAAGCAAACATTAGGTCCTACTGCATCCATTGCTCCCACTGGTAATTCTTTTGATGGAATCTCTCAGTTGCACTCTATAGGTCCTTGGACTCTTGATTATGGGGCTTCTGATCACATCTCTAGTAATAAGTCCTTATTCACTTCCCTTTGTACTACTGGTTCTTTTCCCATTATTACTATGGCCAATGGGTCTCTGGTCCAATCACGGGGGATTGACACGGTTCTTCTTTTACCTAATTTATCTATGGATCATGTTCTCTATGTTCCAGATTATCCTTTTAACTTACTTTCTGTTAGTCGTTTGACAAAATCCATTGCCTGTGTTGTTTCTTTTACTAAAATCTCTGTCATCTTTCAGGATCGGAGTTCGGGGAAGGAGATTACCAAAGGATGTGAGTCTCAGGGCCTCTATCAACTAGTTCCCTCTTCTTCAGCCTGCTCCACTGTGGATTCTCCTCTTACTATACATGCTCGTCTGGGCCATCCTAGTCTTGCAAAGCTTCAGAAGATGGTTCCACATTTATCGTCTCTTTCCAATTTAAATTGTGAGTCTTGTCAGTTTGGGAAACATACTTGTTGTACGTTCCCAAGTCGTCTTAGTCGTCAAGCTGTTTCTCCTTTTTCTGTGGTCCACTATGATATTTGGGGACCAAGTTGTCATTCTTCTACTTTAGGGTTTAAGTATTTTGTTACTTTTATTGATGATTATTCCAGATGTACTTGGTTATTTTTAATGAAAAATCGGTATGAGTTGTTTTCTATTTTTCAGTTATTCTACAATGAAATAAAAACTATATTTGGTATTCCTATTCGTACTTTTCGTAGTGATAATGCATGTGAGTACTTATCTCATCAATTTCAACAATTCTTTTCATCTCATGGCATACTTCATCAAACATCTTGTCCTCATACACCCCAACAAAATGGTGTAGCCGAGCGCAAGAATCGCCATCTGGTTGAAACCACTCGTGCTTTGTTAATTGATGGCAATGTTCCATACACATTTTGGGGTGGTGCTATACTTATTGCAAGTTATCTCATTAATCGCATGCCATCATCTGTTCTCAATCATAAGGTACCTCACTCTATTTTATTTCTCCATCAAGTTTTATATCCTTTGACTCCACATGTGTTTGGTTCTACGTGTCTTGTTCATCATCTTGGTCCAGGTTTGGATAAATTAGCTCCCAAGTCTCATAAATGCGTCTTTCCGGGTTATCCTCGGTCTCAAAAGGGTTACCGTTGCTACTCTCCAACTTTACGTCGATACTTTATCTCGGCTGATGTTTCCTTTTTTGAATCCGTTCCCTTTTTTGGATCTTCTACTACTCTTGTGAACACTGATTCTGTCCCAGTCGACTCTTTTGAATACCTTCCATCTTTACCTGTCCATGTTTCTGACTCCCCTTCTATCACCTCTTCTCCTGATGAGATCGAACATAGTTCGTCAGATCTTTCTGTGGATTCACATTCAACTGCATCTCCTCCCTCGGCTTTGGTCCCACCTTCGGATAGTGACATTCCCATTGCTCTTCGTAAGGGTACTCGTGATACTCGCCCTCCAGCCAGGTATACAGTCAATATTAGTTACCATCGTCTTTCTCCATCATATTTTGAATGTTTTTCCTCTTTGTCCTCTGTATCTGTTCCTAAGACTACAGGTGATGCACTTTCACATTCGGGATAGAGACAAGCTATGATTGATGAAATGAGTGCTCTTCATCATAATGGAACATGAGATTTGTTTCCTCTTCCATCTGGGAAATTTGTGGTTGGTTGCAGATGGATTTATGCTGTTAAGGTTGGACCTGATGGTCAAGTGGATCGTCTTAAAGCTCGCTTGGTGGCGAAAGGTTTCACTCAAGTGTTTGGATTGGATTTTATTGATACTTTTTCTCCTGTGGCGAAAATTTCTATTGTTCGCCTCTTTATTGCCATGACTGCTATTCGCCATTGGCCTCTCTACCAACTTGATATCAAGAATGCTTTTCTCCATGGTGATCTCAAGGAGGAAATTTATATGGAGTAACCTCCTGGATTTGTTGCTCAGGGGGAGTCAGGTCTTGTTTGTCGTCTTTGTAAGTCTCTATATGGTCTCAAGCAATCTGCAAGAGCTTGGTTTGGTAAATTTAGCAGTGTTGTTCCACAATTTGGCATGACTTGGAGTGAAGCTGATCATTCTCTCTTTTATTGTCATTCAGCTTCTGGATCTATTTACCTGGTGGTATATGTGTATGATATTGTCATCACAGGTAGTGATAGGCATGAGATCACTCAGTTGAAACAACACTTATGTCATCATTTTCAGACTAAGAATCTTGGGAAACTTCGATATTTCTTGGGAATCGAGGTGGCCCAATCTAAAGATGGTGTTGTGATATCTCAGAGGAAATATGCTCTGGATATTCTTGAAGAAACTGCTTTGTTAAATTCGAAGTCTGTTGATACTCCTATGGATCCAAGTATCAAGCTTCTACCAAATCAGGGGGAGCCCTTTCCAGATCCTGAGCAGTATAGAAGATTGGTTGGAAAATTGAACTACCTCACAGTCACTCGGCCTGATAGTTCATTTGCAGTTAGTGTTGTCAGTCAATTTCTTAATTCTCCATGTCAAGAACATTGGAATGCAGTCATTCGTATTCTTAAGTATATCAAGGAATCTCCAGGAAAAGGCCTTGAATATGAAGATAAAGGTCATGATAAAGTTGTTGGGTACTGTGATGCTGATTGGGCTGGTTGTCCAGCTGATAGGAGATCTACTTCTGGGTATTTTGTCTTTGTTGGAGGCAACTTGATTTCCTGAAAAAGTAAGAAACAAAATGTAGTTGCCTGATCAAGTGCTGAAGCAGAATACCGTGCCATGGCGACTACTACTTGCGAGCTCATCTGCCTTAAACAACTTCTCAGAGAGCTTAAGTTTGGAGACACTGAACAGGCAAATCTCATTTGTGATAATCAAGCAGCTCTGCACATTTCATCAAATCCAGTGTTGCATGAAAGAACCAAGCATATAGAAATAGATTGTCACTTTGTTCGAGAAAAGGTTCTTGCTGGTGAAATTAAAACTAGTTTTGTACCTTCTAATGAGCAATTAGCAGATGTATTTACAAAATCTTTGAGGGATCCTCGAATAGAATTTATACGTAACAAGCTTGGTGCATATGACCTATATGCTCTAGCTTGAGGGGGAGTGTTAGAAATATATCTTTTGTATATCTGTGATTAGTTTTTTCCTTATTTCATTAGGGTTTGTATTAGGTCTGGGCTTAGCCCATTAGAGTGTCTATATATTGTACATTCTTCATCATATCAATACACACAGTTTTATTTTAATGTTCCTATCTTTTCTTGTTATTTAACATAACTTATCTACATTCACTATAGAAACATTAAAGCCTTAATTAAATATTAATTACATTGCAAATGACAACCATTGATTTTCGTCTATCAACGGTTGAGATGAAGAGAAAGACTTATATATATATATAGGGAAAAATGTTTATCCTTTTAAAGGATATAATTTTGTGTCATTTTAGATCCTAGCCATTGAATTTCATCAATCAACGGTTAGGATCTATTGGATTTATTGAGATTATTAATTAATAAATAAGTTTAATTCAATAAATCTTAACCCTTGATTGATGAAAATCAACGGTTAAGATTTAAAATGACACAAAGTTATATCCTTTAAAAGGATAAATATTTTTCTCATATATATATATATATATATATATATATATATATATATATATATGGCAAAATGATTTGTAATGTGACTGCATATAAGCATTGGTGCAGTCACCTAAAAACTACGTCATTTTTTGGTGGGATAAAGGAAGTCCGCGTTCAAAATTAATTGTAGAAAATGAAAATATTATATTTATTTCCGCCTTTGTATGGTTACGATTCCTCATGTTTAATGCTTTATATTTATTTCCACTTTTGTATGGTTATTATTCCCCGAATTTAATACTTTCACATTATAAAACGACGTAGTTTTGTATGACTGCACCAATCATTAGGTGCAATCACTTTACATCCGCTAAACCCTATATATATATGGGTTCACTTTTTCTGCAGTTACTGCAGATAACTTATCTACAGTAAGTCAATACAACGTCGTTTTGGGACGAAAATCATGGTATTTTTGTAATTTTAATTTATTTCAGGGTTATAATAGTCTTTATATTTATAATTTTTTAAGATTTCAATACCAAAACGACGTCGTTTTGGGAATAAATGCAGATAACTTATCTGCATTAACTGCAGAAACATTTTTCCCTATATATATATATAGAGGGAAAAAAGTTTCCGATGTTACTTTAGATAACTTTATCTAATGTTCATCGAAACGACGTCGTTTTGGGGTTGAAAAATTAAAAAAGTAGAGTGATAAAGACTATTATAACCCTGAAATAAATTAAAATTACAAAAATACCATAATTTTCGTCTCAAAACGACGTCGTTTTGATGAACATTAGATAAAGTTATCTAAAGTAACATTAGAAAAAACAAACCCATATATATATATATATATATATATATATATATATATATATATAAACTTAAGTTTAACTTATTTAACAAATTAAATAAGCTAAAAATTTAAACTCATAAACTTATGAGCTAGCTTATTAAGTTAATAATAAATCGAGATATCAATAACTGTGAATATATTAGAGTCAGTTCCAACTTTCAACCGGATTCGTACCTAATATTCATCTTATCCCCATTTTAGGGAGAGAAAAATAATAATTAAATAATCAAAGATAACGAACAGTTTTGTGATAAGATCCATTCTTAAAAAATGAAAAAAATAAATAATAATTGAAGCAAAGCTACTTGTAGGTTGACCACTGAATAAAAACTCCCTCTATATATTGCTATGCTTTTGATGACAAGAGTAGATGCTTGCCAAACCTAATGGTTTGTATTAGGATAGATAGAAAGACCTTTTGTACTCTTCTTAGAACCTTGAATAGTTCTTAAATTTAGCAGGTGACCAACCATCTTACTTTGACTGGAAGAAAATTAGTTGTTTTTCTTTTTCCTTTTCCGATTAGATTTAAGTGAAAGATTTCAATTAAATTATAAATAATAGTTTATATATAAAAAAATGTTATAAGTATATAGGCTATTTTCATGCTTTTCCATTTTATAAACATGAATTAAATTTAATAGGTCTCTCTCTCTCTCTCTCTCTCTCTCTCTTTTGGTTACAACGACAGTATAGAGACTTAAAATGAGGCACTGGTCATATTAGGTATTTGAATATGGAGGCTAAATTTTATGTCAAATTGTATACCCTAATTTCAAAAAATTAAATTACCAAAAGAAGTGCTTTATTTTGTTGTTGTTAATACTTAATCCCATATACAGTACATGCAAGAAGAAAACTAATTTCATAAGTGAACTTTCAAACATTTGGGCCTCAGTTTGTTTTGTCATGGGCCTTTGATCAATGTGTTCCAAAAGTAAGTTTATACTTGGGCCTCAAAGCAAAAAAATGCATGTACGTGCCTATGGATGTTCATTTGCTACACACTGGTAACGAGTGTTCTTGACTTATGACCAGAATACAGAAATGTACACAAGGCCACCTGCTTATGATGTTCATGGAAAATTAAATGTAGCAGACCAAACAAAGGACTTACGTAGGCATAATGTGGGGCCGTGCAAGAGGAGCTCATGGTGGGATAACCGTCAACTATGGGTCAAGTGAGCAGCAACATTAAGTGAGCTCGGAACATCACAATCAAACCTAAAACCGTAAGACGTTAGGTGTATGGGTCCTTCCACTTGTATAGGCTCACTCAATTTATTCTTAATCAATGTGGGACTCTTTCACTCAATTATTCACACTTGAATTCTTCAAGAGATCATGCCTTAAAAATTGGGCAGTTGTTAACTAGTGATTTTTAGAATGATGATATTAGAATCTGATGGATCGTGTGGTTAGGGTCATTTTGACAAAATATAACGAGTCAAATGATAATAGACTAAGCTCTAGATGCTTGTCATGTATCAACTTTTTTTTTCCTCTACTTGTTTATATTTATCCCAAAATGATATGTTCTAAAATCTGAATAAATTGGAAGCAGAAACATACCACAATTCTTATCATATAATGGGCAACCAAGGTTAATTCAGCTCTTGTAAATCACTACCAAATTTGTGGTTGTTTTTGGTCTGCAAGACATATCTGATATACTGGTAGCTGAAAGGGTTGCCACTCTTCAGCTACAATTAGCAACTTAACTTTCCTGCAAGTTATTGTCTCTAGATCTTCTTTGTTGTTTAGCATTGTCTGTTATGTATCTATTATCTGCTTAGTTTCCTTGTGTTATTTGTTTGTGTGTTGCATTTCACTCGTTATCAATAATGGATCTATCAACCTATCATTCAGTGACCAGTGTCTCGATCTGATTTGGAACCTTATCTGTCTAACGTGTTTTAGTAATGAATTGGAGGGAGACGGAGCACAGGAAAAAATCTATTTAGTATTATATTGATAAAAAAAAATAAAGAAATAATAAAAGAAATCACATCAAATGTAAATGAAACAAAACATAAGTAAAAAATACACGGGACTATATACTAGTTGATATTATTAGGTATAAATTTTTTTCATTATAAGCCTTGATTTTTGAAAGAGTTGATCTAAGATATGGTATAAGGGTTTCTGTGATTAAGTAAATAAGAGTTTGATATTTAGTATTGTAAAAGACTAAAAGGGTGCGTTAAATATGAAAATCATTCATGTGATATTACCTAATAATTTCAACTTTAGTATTGTTTCTTAGCCCCCATACTTTGATGACACCATTCTGCAGTCTCTGTTTGTTTTGTAGGGTAATAGCTGTGTTGGTGTTTGTTTTCTCCTCACCGTGTCACACCACCCCCTAAGGCCAAGCCAAAAGAAAGGGATCAGAGTTCTGACATGCATATCTCTTGCATAGTGATAAAACATGGTGGAGTGTGTGCTAATTTTATTCCCAAACTTGTGGTCTTTCGAATCATATTAATTAGCATGCATGATAAAATATCAGAGGGGGCAATTTTACTTGTCCACCAACTTTTATTAAGATTTGGTGTGTCTTCATACCCGGTTGGTTCAAGAGCAGAATGCTATGAACAAAGAAGAAATTGGCATCTAACAATTTGCTTCATGATTGAGATTACAGAAACAAAAAAAAGATTACCAGTTTCACAGCATCAAATAAAAATCTGGGAGAGTCATTAGCTCTAAGATAAATGTGGCACAAACTATAGTGCCTTTCTGGACTTATAGATGACTTATACTCTGGTATATATATATTTATCATTTGTCAATCGGAAGAAAATTTATATTTTGGATCACATATGAAATGAGGATTTTAAATGTTACGAACGAGTTAGCTGGTTATTCATGTGTCTGTCATAAGGTCTTTCCTTATAATAAATAGAAATATATAATATACCAGTAAAAAAAGAAGAACAAGAACAGGATAAACTTAGGAACAAATTTCATGAATATTTTCGTTTTAGAAGGAGTCAATGTGTAGAAATCTTCAGTTATTTCCTAAAATTCATAAAGAATAAAACACATAAGAACTTAAACATTGAAAATATGACTTATTAGTTAAACAATTTAGTAGTGTCAATAGGGTCTTTAACATTTGATACATAGCATCACATCGTTTTTCATTTGACTTCATCTTCTAGCCAATATGGGGCAATGGTATGGAGCAATATCCGGTTATATTTTTTGATGAACTAAAATATTATTATTATGTTGATAACTCAAGCAAGGAAACAAACTAATGGGGCTATCTTCATTCTATAAATCATATCTCTAACTATGATGGAACCCACAAAGCAATAATATATTTTCTCAATCGATGGCTTCTCATCTCCAATCTTTGGTTCTGCTTGTTATGGTCGTTACTTTGGTCACATTGATTATCCCAACACATGCAGAGCTGACTCGTAATTTCTATAAGAGAGTTTGCCCCAAGTCATTGCCAGTTGTAAGGTCAATCGTTGAACAAGCCATTATTCGTGAACGACGCATTGGAGCATCCTTGCTTCGTCTGCATTTCCATGACTGCTTTGTTAATGTAAGTTACTACTGCATCAATCATTACCACTACTTGCTACTCAAAGAACACTTTGTACCAATTGAACCAGGCTACCCCTTATGTATCAAACTACTTTTTGCAATGATTACTTTCGATGCCTTATTATTATGTGCTTTTCAGAGAGGCAATAACAGTTGAACTTTAATTTTAATTAGTATTTGTCGAAAATCTCACAAACTTGGTTTAGATATTTTGTGTACACGTTAAGAAGCCAATTATCTTTAAAAGTTGAACTCTTGAGAAAATTAATAAGAGAAATGGTAATAATACATTTTTTTATATACACAGGCAAAATTTACTTAATAATAATAAAGAGTATGTTAAGAAGAGTGTGTCCAAAAATGCATTACTAACATTGTTAAATTATTGTAACTCACCAACAAAGTCCGGCACAGTTGATAGATAGTTGGGTCATTTAAGCATCCTAATAGGGGTTCGATTCCTGTTAGTATGTATAGAAAAAGCTTTATTAGGAGAGGTTGTACCCACGATCGCGTGATCTCTCCGCCTCGAGGGGATATCCTTGGAACAATTTCCAAAAAAAATAAATAAATTTATTGCAACTCTAACTAAAACCATTATATATTATATACAATTTTTTCTTCTTTCTGATATATTAATATGGTTCTTGTCAACTGCATATAATTAAAAGTAAAACAACATCAAAACAAAAGTAACATTTCAATTTTCATTGATTGATGTAAATTTATAGGTAGTAAATTCTTCTCAATCTCGTGCGCTACAAAATAATGGGAAAAAAGAGAGTAAGAGCCCAGCCCATCATATCATAAATGGTCCAAATACCAGAAGCAAGGAAAACATTGAAACAAAATCACATAATAAGATGTTACATTCTAGCATAGACTATAGTATAATAATTTAATGATTTGTTCAATCCTTGCAACAGGGTTGCGATGGATCAGTTCTGTTGGATGACACTAGTACCTTCACTGGCGAGAAGAATGCCCCACCAAATAAGAATTCACTAAGAGGTTTTGAAGTAGTTGATGAGATTAAAGCAGCAGTAGACAAAGCTTGCAAACGCTCTGTGGTATCATGTGCTGATATTTTAGCTATAGCAGCTCGTGATTCTATAGCCATAGTAAGTATTAAGTGAATGAATAATCCATTCCAGCTAGCAATTTTGTTATATATATGCCAAACTCTGAAAACTAACATATCATCCTCCTGTCAATAGTTGGGGGGTCCACAACTTAGCTACAAAGTATTATTAGGCAGAAGAGATGCAAGAAATGCAAGCCAGGATGCTGCAAACTCCAATCTTCCTCCACCATTTCTCAGCTTCTCACAGCTTCTTTCTAATTTCATTGCTCATGGATTGGACCTCAAAGACTTGGTAGCACTCTCTGGTGGCCACACTATTGGATTTGCCCAATGCTTTACCTTTAGGGACAGGATTTACAATGACACCAACATAGACCAAAGTTTTGCAGCCTCATTGCAAAATAAGTGCCCTCAAAGTAGTGGAGATGATAATTTAACACCATTTGATCCCACTCCTGCAACAGTTGACACTACTTACTACAAGGAATTGTTGCATAACAGGGGCCTCCTGCATTCAGATCAAGAGCTCTACAAGGGAAGTGGCAGTGAAAGTGACAGATTAGTAGAGCTATATAGCAGAAAACCATTTGCTTTTGCTAGAGACTTTAAAGCTTCCATGATCAAGATGGGTAACATGAAGCCTCTTACTGGGAATGAAGGAGAGATAAGACTTAATTGCAGAAAAGTTAATTAAAATTGCATCTTTTACAAGTCTGGACCACAATAAAAGGCATATATTGATGAAAGATTAAGACAATGCATCATGTCAATTTTAACTATCAAATGAATGTCCTATTTAATATTTCGATTGTTAGGATCAAGAATTATAGCTAGTATAGGTTCAAATGGTATGGAACCGTAAGTGGCAACATAAATGTTAGATGCTGAGTGCTTGTTACAATTTGTGTGTTTATGGCTGCATGCCCATATAGAGGGGGCTACTCTATTTATTTATATGATCATAAGGACTCTAAGCCTATCTTGATTTGACTATTATCTCTCAAACTGTGTACAAGAAAGTAACTATCCAGATGTAATCAAGGAACACATTATGGAACATCAGTCCTTCAAATTTCCATTGAATATACACATTAAATTTATTATCTTTAGAATGATCAATTGAACTTGAACTTAATAATTACAAAGAATAATATAACATTCTTGTCTGTTAGATTAAAACTAAGGGAAAAAGGTTTGTACTTTTAATAGAAATAAATTGTTTCCTTTTATTTTTAACACTATGTACTACAGGTAGTACATAGTTATAATATGAAAAGTTATTTTTTTCTCTCTCTTAAATCATTTCAACTGAAAAGGAAAGAGATTTTTTTTTTTCATATTATAATTATATACTACTCGTAGTACATAATGTAAAAAATTAAAAGGACACAACTTGTGTCCTTTAAAAATACACACACTTAACCCTAAAACTAATCACAAATTTAACCAAAAAAACTTAAATTTTTGGAAGAGTTAATTAGTGCCAGAACTTTTATTAGCAAATAGCACTCGGTGTTTAAATTTGTAGGGAAATTGATTCCTGACACTTTCAAATCATGGTAATTTATATGATGAATAACTGGTCCCTCGGAGCCATTCCACACCAACGGTGGAGGTATGAGTTCGAATGCCAAACCCCTCTCTTCAGCTGGAACTAACTAATTTGCCAGATATGTCTATGATAAATAATAATATAATATTTTCCTATTGTGAGATTCTCACCCATCAAATATGCTTGTAATATATAATACACGTGTGGCATATTTTGCCCAAGTGAATATAAGTCAGAGCATTCTGCATAGTAAAATCCCTGCAGTAGTGCCCATTGCCCAAGGTGTTATACATGTGGCGATATTTCAAAGACCAGAAAAAAAGCCCTACATTTACATTTACCCTTACTACCGCAATGTTGGTCACTAATGAACTATTCATCCGTGCCACAGTTGCAAGGTTCATGAAGCCAATGGACTATATCAATAAAAACATAAAGAACAAATGAAGCAACTACCAGAAAAAGCACAATCAGCGACAGAATAATTCTTTCGCAAAATAGTTAAGTTTCCTTGCAAAGATGGTTTGCGACGGAATTTGTGGAGAAAATATGGTTCATCGCTAAATAGTTCCTTGCAAGCTGTTGCGATCACGACAAGTATATCGCTTCTTTCAAATAATAAAAGTGGAAGTAAAATATAGTCCCAGAAGGATTAATGCACCAAATATTATTATAACTAGACCCCTTAATTTGAAAAACTATGTTTGGTTTAGGAAATAGATTTTTAATAAACATAAAAGTAATTAAAATTAAATGCAGTAAATATCAAGCAAATTCAAGAATAATTAAGAACGCAAGAAAAGATATGAGTAATTGATGTAGGGAAACTGTAGCCATGATGCACTTCACCTTTGATCCTCCTCTATAATTCTTAATTAATTCTTATAATTAATTAACTCAATAGTTCAGACAATTCATCTTTCTCAAATCAATCACTTAAACCCTAATGTCTTAATGTGTTTAACCATTTAAACCAATTAGAACCCTAATGTCCTAGTACTTGTAACGCCCGGCAACTTGCAAGGATTAACGACTGTCCCCACACACTAACACGAGACTTTTCAGCGTGCTTTATCCTCACTGGCACACTTCCCGGGAAAACTTCCCAGGAAGTCACCCATCCCAGAATTGCTCCAAGTCAAGCACGCTTAACTATGGAGTTCTTCCGTTCCGGGCTACCAAAAAGTAGATGCATCTTGTTAGTATAGGTAGTACCAATTAATTCTTATAAGTCATTCCCAACTGTACTGTCCCATACCAGTACAGTCTCTGGAATCCCTCTCTTTCGGGTGTTGATTCGATTCATTCATGTACCCCCGTCCCTAGAAGCCTGCCAGGAGCCGCTCCTTGTTCGTGCCCTTGCGCACGGGCGATCACTCCCCGCCCTCGTCAGCGCCCAGGATGTTACATGCCCACCAGCTTCCGCTTGGTTCGTCCTCGAACCACACCGTACTGGATGAGAGGCCTGCTCTGATACCACTTGTAACGCCCGGCAACTTGCAAGGATTAACGACTGTCCCCACACAGTAACACGAGACTTTTCAGCGTGCTTTATCCTCACTGACACACTTCCCGGGAAAACTTCCCAGGAAGTCACCCATCCCAGAATTGCTCCAAGTCAAGCACGCTTAACTATGGAGTTCTTCCGTTCCGGGCTACCAAAAAGTAGATGCATCTTGTTAGTATAGGTAGTACCAATTAATTCTTATAAGCCATTCCCAACTGTACTGGTAATCCTTCTTGAATCAAGCATTAAGTGGATGAATTAAAAAGTCTGCACTTTATACAAGCTTATGTCTAGATCATGCACAAATTGTTATTTTAACCTTGTCAGAATTAAAACCTCAATATGCCTATTGTGAGTTCTAACCCTCAAAGCCTTATAAAATTGATCAGATTTAATAAGGATATGGAAAACTCATTCAAGGTAAAATAAAACTAATTGAATTAATATAATTATAAAAATAATTTAGAAATAATAAAGGACTCCAATTGGATCCATGATCCTAACTACAAAGAAAAATTAGCCAGACATAACTGGCTTAAACAAATTAAAAGAATAAAAGGAATTCATAAGATGAAAAGAAAAGACGAAGAAGATGAAGAGAAAGAGTCAATTGTCTTCTGTAAGAACCCGCATCGTTAATTAAGGTATTTAATTAATTAATTATGCAAAATTAGGAAATGATTCCATAATTGACCCTAATAATTATTTATGAGGCTTAATAGTCGTAATAAGTGATTAAGAATGCTGAAAGTCACTTTTCGGAAGAAAAGTGCAGATACCGGTTCTGCTAGTCGGTATAAATGCGTACCAAAAAAGTATCCCGGAAAATTAATCTAAGTGCATGATAATTACTAGAATAATATGTAGGACTTGTAAAACGAGTTTCAAGTCCAGATATTGAGAACTGGTGCTGGAAACCGGTACTGGCTTGGAAAAGCGCGTACCGGAAAAGTGCTCAGAAAATTATAAGAAAAATATGATAAATCTTAGAAAACTATGTAGTTTCATAATCCAAAGTTTGGGATTAAAATACTAAAGCGTAGCAATTAAAGTTAATACTGTGTGTTTAAGTGGCTTGGACTATATATACCCTTTGTAAGGGCACAAAACCCTAGAAAACAGTTTCTCTACGTGAGTGTGTGAGGGTGGCTGATCAGCTTGGCTGACTTGTGGGGTTTCTTCTCCATTTTGGATCCAAGACACTTCCTTTCTTGATTTTCCTTCACACTTTCACTTGGGATACACTTGGTGAGGGTGAGAGCTAGCCTTGGGACTCTATTGCTGGTCTTTTCTGAGTTGAGAGAGCTGTTGTGTGTGAAGTTTTGAGGCTGACTTGGGTTGGTTGTGCGTGGAAGCCTTTGTTTTGGCATTGTGAGGTCCAAGAAGCTTCCTTTGTGTTGAAAGATCCAAGCTTGTTGATCCATTTCCGTGCACCTTGTTGAGTCAGTCTTGAGGGGCTGATTGTGAGCTCCAAAGAGCAGCCTCTTCTTCTGTTTTGGCCTTTGGTATGTATACCAACCTTTAATCATGAGTTTAATGCTTAAAAATGAATGCTTGATGCATGTTAAGGTTAAAATATGATAACTTGTTGTTGGGTGAGGCTTAACACATCTAGAAATGCATGATTAGGTGTTTAAAATCTGTAAAAAGGGAACCTTTTTGGGATATCTTCACGAAAATGCATTTTGTCGTGAGATATCCGGATATTTGTCGAACTGATATCCGGATATTGGATATCCGGATACGTGGTTTTGGGATATCCGGATATTAGATATCCCGATATGTGAATCTGTATATCCGGATATTGCATATCCGGATATGGACAGCGAGATATCCAGATATTCTGGGATTTCGCAGAACAGCAGTTGTGCTGTGTGTACAGTAGGCTATTGGGGGTTTATGGACCCTAGTTTGATGAAGTTGAACTTCTGTATTTAATGGATTAAGCCAGAATCATGGGATTAAGGGCTTGTGGCTTTGTTAGAAGCTTTAAGACTTGAAAACGTAATGAAAAGGCGTTGTCTTAATATTGTTTGCTTGTGGTGCATGTTGTTGATGTATTGTTGGTCCATAACAGATTGTGAATCTACTGTGTTTGGATATTGAGCTGTGGACTCTTGGCTTTTGGAGTTAGCTTGCAAGGTAAGCTTTCGTGTCCTCGGTTTAGCCATGTTGTGGTTCCACCATGTCCCATGGGGGTATGGTTTATGCATGATGTGTACATGCTTTTGAATATTTGATATGTTGATTGAACTTTACATGTAATGGCTTTTAATATGCATGTGTTGTTTCATCTTGACGGGAAGCCTGAGTATGTAGCGCCATACAAGACGGTGTACCGGGGTGAATGCAAGTGGTACTTGCACGGTGTGTAGGTGATAAACGTATACCTGCACTGTCTCTGGCCAGTAGATTAGTATTGACACATATGACATGATTATCTGCTGCATTGCATTGTTTTTGAAATGATAAATGATAAACTGTTTTGAACTTATATTGCACATGTAAGTGAGCTTGGGGTGGAAGATCATTGAGGACTCACTGACTTACTGAGATTTCTAGATTAGAGATCTTACCCCACGTTTGGGGAATGCTTATTTCAGGATCATGTAGTATGGGTACTGATGCCTCAGGCGGCAGGAGGCTGGAGCTTAGCTGATTATGTTTCACTGCTTTATATTAGCGCGACTGGATTTGGGATGCTGTTTATGTTTTCCGCTATTTATGATATGTTGTTGTTGAGACTGATGTTGGGCATGTTGCCTTATTTGAGTGAGCATGGGGATTGTCCATGACACTTTCTGTTAGTACTTTTAGTTTGGAGTTGTATAAACTGTTAGATGGTCCGGTCTGCATTGTTGTAGTTCCGTGACTAGAGCCACACTTATATCATCTATGTTATGAGGTATTTCAGTTAGCTGTTTTATTGCAACTACATACAGACGATGTTTTAATAAATTGGTTATTAAGCAAGTTGGTAATGTTAATGGCATCATAATTGAAAAGAAAAAGTAATTCCGTATTTTAATTAAGCACAG
The DNA here is from genome assembly GCF_033153095.1 of Gastrolobium bilobum. Taxonomy (NCBI): domain Eukaryota; kingdom Viridiplantae; phylum Streptophyta; class Magnoliopsida; order Fabales; family Fabaceae; genus Gastrolobium; species Gastrolobium bilobum. Next base: position 31,460 of record NW_026898999.1, read on the forward strand.
CTTAATACGATATGATGATAACATTACCGGATATATACGGGGTGTTACATCTTCACTCTTCAAATTCTTCAGAATTCTGATCTCCAGCGTGAGCCTCCAAGTACTCTCTCAATTTCTTGATTTCTCACAACTCCCAGCCAAAAATGCCTTCTAAGGGTTTTTATCCCCTTATTTATAGAAATGATTCATATCTTTCCATATCTTCCTCAAATATTTGATTTAGAATCCCCTTTTAATTAAAAATCCATTCAATTAAATATTGCACGTGGCATACACGCGATCCGCGCGGATTGGCAGAGGATTTGGCATTTTTCAATCTTCTTGGCGCGATTCGCGCCAATCCCGCGCGATCCGTGCGGCTAGGCTGCTGTCAATGTCCCATTTGTGAAATCAACCTCTTTTATGCGTTTATCTCCTGTAAAACACATAAACTTAGTGAGAGCCTGTCTAAGTGTAGATTAATTAATAATTATAATAAATAATAACATTTATCACTTAATTAATATCAAATCCTTGCTCTTTTTAGCCTAGAAAACTCTACATGCTGGAGGCATATCACAAGCAAAATTTGCAAAGGGATATTGTCGTTTACAATTCTGTTGCAGATTGCGACTAAATATGTCCCACGCAAAATACTATATTCCTGTCGTGACAGACTGACCCATGTATAATGTTATTCCGTCGCAGATTAAGATCGCATTTACGGGGGAATAATCCATCGTAAACTAGTGACGAAAACAATATGATATTGTCATCGCACAACTTGTGACGAAAATCAAACGTAAAGCCATCATAACATCAGCGACAAAAAATATACCCTATCCCGCCGCCAACTTACGACAGACTAAACCATAATGTTGGTCCATTATTTGCGACAGATTAGTTACATTTTTCGTCGCAAATTTTAGAATTCAAAAAAAAAAAAATATATAACATCCTCTTGTAAACAGCATGACCAAATGACAGTCCATAAATAATACTAGATAGACCATCTAAATTCAGAATCCATATAAGCAAAATTTATCAATATCAATCCTAAAAAATACAGAAATGATACATAAATAGAATAAAACAAACTAAAAAAAACTATAAACATAAATAATGTCTCTAAAGTCCTAGCCTAGCCATTATAGTAATCATCCCTCATGATCATCATCCTCGTATTTCAACGGCGATTCTTTCTTGCTGTTGTCTTCCTCCTCCTTCATCAAGAGCTGCAGTTATTCCTGCATTTGCCTTATCATGTTCGCTTGTTGAGTTAACTGCATTGTCACAACATTTAAATGCTCCTGCAGCTGGGACGTCTTGTGCTTGTACCGTGCTTGTGTGACATCCATATTCTGAACTAACGCCCTCCCCCTTTTAAGCTCATTTGCAAATGCAACATTATAAAGTAAGTTATTTTTTTTATACTTAATACATAATTATAGTGAAAACATAAAATAATTAACTATGTGCCTTGAGTTTACCTACGTAAACACTTCCAACCTGGGTAGAAGGCCGGTTACTAGCCTTTAGATGACTGGTATATCCTCCCATTTTGATCACCTTTCCTTTCTTGTTGAATCCTCCTGTAGCCGTAAAGAAGATGCTCTTATTATTGAAATAAGAGGAGCCAAATTGACTGTTTGGGGGCGCTTGTGTTGACTTTTCCTCTTCAAACTTAGATAATTTTCCTACAAGTAAAGAAAAACTAGCAAATATGTGGACATGTAAAATATGACATAAACCCTCACAGGGAAAATAAATATGCATTAATAAATGCCCAAATCGTTATTTGCTCCGCTCTGGGGTTTAACCATTGCTTCTGGCTAGCTGCAGACTCCTGCGAATGGGTCCGCTAAAAGATAGTCCAATCAATCTGGTCTGGCAGCACTTCCCTAGAAGCTTCCTGCAAATACAAATAAGAACCTTTAATTCAGTTTCAAGTAAGACATATTCAATACCGAAATAGAAAACCGTCTATACTTACTATCTTTTTTCGATGCTTGTTGATTGTAATCGACCTTCCAGCATATGTGGGTCCTCGTTGTGCCACCCCATTAAGCTTGTTTCACTTAAACTTCTTCTGAATTTCGGGGTCATTCTTTCATTTTTCCTTCAATTGTGTTGCTATATTAGATTGCATCCATTGATTTTTACCGACGCCTTTTCTTACTTTGAGCATTCGATCGCGAACCATGTGGTGGCTCTGTTGTGCTAAGCTCTCGTCAGATTATAGCGATCCTCGGGCAAGTAGCTATAATGTTCCTATGAATTGCCAAGGTTTTTGATTAGCGCATAATTTGGTGACAAATGTGTAGTTAATATATATTTTGATAAGAAAAGATTAGTAATAATGAAATTAACATAACTTACTAGGAATTCATTCAACCAACCAATATGAATAGCCTCAAGAATCTCTTTCTATTTGCACCATGGCTGATTAAAATTACGGAACATTTGATAGTCAATGTTGTTCTTCACCTCATTATAAGGCTCAAACTTGAGAAGATTAAATAAAGACATTATAGTACAAACAAATGGATTAATGTTGTAAGTCATAATAGTAAATCATTAGTAACAAATAAAATTTACTTTATGGTGCCTAAAGGACAACGCCTGGTAGCTGGATCAACTGCTCCCCACACTGGCTGAGATGGCAAAGAATCATCTTCTACCTGGCTTGTAAGGGATGTAGGCTACAAAAGGAAAAAAATGTTTTTCATTGAAAAGTTAGTACATAGATGCTTAAAGAGAACATTAATATATATCTAAATGAATCAGCATTTGGTTTACTTAACCTGTTGTGTAGGTCCTAGCGGATTAGTGGGACTGCGAGGAATACCCGCACAACCATAATAGAGTAGATATCTGGAGTGAAGGTAGTGATGGGGTGGCTGAACGACCTCTACCAGAGGTGGTGGATGATGTCGTCCTACCTCCTCTCCCACTATGGGTGTGGCCTCAACCAGTATTACCACGACCACCCGTATGTCCATTGTAACACCCCGTGTATACCCGGTTTGTTAACATGTCATTGTATTAAGCCACACTTAATTAAATATGCGGAATATCTTTTTCTTTTCAATTATGACATCATTTAAACTTAGCCAAGTTGATTACTTAATCAATTTCATAAAAACATCGTCTGTATGTAAATTGCAAAAGACAGCTAACTGAAATACCTCAATAGATAAATAAGTGAGTATCTAAGTCACTGATCTACAACACGTAGTCCGGACAATATCCTGATACATTAATCGATACAACTCATAACTAAAACATAAAGTCAAGTCAATGTGGCACGGACAATCCCCATGCTCACCAAATAGCAACAGAACCAACAGAGTCTCAACACAGTAATCCATAAAGCGAATGACATAAACGCTACAGACATAATCCAGCATCCAAGCATAGTCAGCATACATAATCAGATAAACATCAATCAACTAAGCTCCGGCCAGCTGCCGCTAGAGGTCTCAACCCCTGAGTTACCTGAACCTGAAATAAGCGCCCCAAACGTGGGGTGAGATCTATAAACAGAAATCTCAGTAAGACAAGGGGTCCTCAAGGATCTTCCACCTCAAGCTCACTTACATGTGAAATATAAGTTCTAAAAGCAGTAATTTAATATCAGTTCCAAAACCAGTGCAATGCAGCAAATAATCATGTCATGTCTATTATAACTATTCTACTGATCAGAGAAATGCAGGAATACGTCTATTACCCACACAGTACACGCCCATGCTGTACCCGCCCCCAGGACTACCCCATGGCTTCCTGGCTAGGCGAAACACCACATACATATCATAAGAATTTTGCACTTAATAGCTTCATAACATTTCAATAAAACAGTACATGAAAACACATCATGCATATAAACCATCCCCCCATGGGACATGGTGGAACAAACAATGGCTAAACCGAGGACACGAAAGCTTACCATTCAAGCTAGCTATCCAAACCAAGAATCCAACCAAGCTCAAAGTCCACACACAGCACAATCACAATATGTTTGGACCAGCAATCATATCAATAATCATACTCAACAAGTATACGATATAAAGACAACGCCTTTCCTCTGCGTTTCATGTCTTTCGTGTCCTCGGTTTAGCCATGTTGTGGTTCCACCATGTCCCATAGGGGTATGGTTTATGCATGCTGTGTACATGCTTTTGAATATTTGATATGTTGATTGAACTTTACATGTAATGGCTTTTAATATGCATGTGTTGTTTCATCTTGACGGGAAGCCTGAGTATGTAGCGCCATACAAGACGGTGTACCGGGGTGAATGCAAGTGGTACTTGCACGGTGTGTAGGTGATAGACGTATACCTGCACTGTCTCTGGCCAGTAGATTAGTATTGACACACATGGCATGATTATCTGCTGCATTGCATTGTTTTTGAAATGATAAATGATAAACTGTTTTGAACTTATATTGCACATGTAAGTGAGGTTGGGGTGGAAGATCCTTGAGGACTCACTGACTTACTGAGATTTCTAGATTAGAGATCTTACCCCACGTTTGGGGAATGCTTATTTCAGGATCAGGTAGTATGGGTACTGATGCCTCATGCGGCAGGAGGCTGGAGCTTAGCTGATTATGTTTCACTGCTTTATATTAGCATGACTGGATTTGGGATGCTGTTTATGTTTTCCGCTATTTATGATATGTTGTTGTTGAGACTGATGTTGGGCATGTTGCCTTATTTGAGTGAGCATGGGGATTGTCCATGACACTTTCTGTTAGTACTTTTAGTTTGGAGTTGTATAAACTGTTAGATGGTCCGGTCTGCATTGTTGTAGTTCCGTAACTAGAGCCATACTTATATCATCTATGTTATGATGTATTTCAGTTAGCTGTTTTATTGCAACTACATACAGGCGATGTTTTAATAAATTGATTATTAAGCAAATTGGTAATGTTAATGGCATCATAATTGAAAAGAAAAAGTAATTCTGCATTTTAATTAAGCACAGCTTAATACGATATGATGATAACATTACCGGATATATACGGGGTGTTACATTTATGGTATCAAAGCAATGGTTCGAGGGAAAAGCCTGTATGTATTGCAATTGCTAGGTTGTTTGGTTGTGTCTGTCTTTGTGTTTACTCCGTCGAATTTTATTATGATGATGTATATGTGATCACATTGCGTGGGCCTGATCAACTCATAATTTGTGTAACTTGTGCAGAGTCATGGTAAGGTCCAGGAGAACACGAGAGACTTCTGAGGATCAATCCGATCCTATCCTGACTGCATTGGCTGAGATGCAGGCGGCTAGGTTAGCCGATCAGGAGGCCGCTAGAGTGGCCAACGCGGCAATGATGGAAGCTGTTCACGAGGCGAACCGGATGGCGAACATGACGATGATGAGAGTCATGTTGGAGGAGATGAGGGCTGGTCCTGCTGTAGGCCATGCTCCACCACCGCCACCGCCTCCACCTAGTGTTCAGGAGGAGAGCCATAGTCACATCGGCAGTGCTACTCATGCCGCTGAGACGGGGGAGCCCCTTGTGGGGATTGCTGAGGATCGTGATGTGATCGATCGCCGGCTGAATGCTTTCAGGAAGCATAAGCCACCTGTGTTTGAAGGGTCTTTGGATCCTATTGCTGCTGCGAGATGGCTAGAGTCGCTGGACAAGATCTTTCGGGTTATGCAGTGTACAGACCCACATAAGCTGATGTTCTCGACTTACATGCTGGAGGGCGATGCCCATGAGTGGTGGACGCATACCTCTCGTGCTTTTGAGAGGCAGGGCCGTGTCATGACGTGCCATTCTTTGAGGAGTGCTTTCTGGGCCGATACTTTCCCTATGATGCGCAGGAGAGGAAGCAGGGAGAGTTTGATCGTTTGGTACAAGGCTCGATGTCTGTTGATGAGTACCTGGCTAAGTTTAATGAGCTAGTGAAGTTTGCACACTTCCGGATGGTTCCTTCTACTCCGTTGTTTCTGGCAGCTAAGTTCCGCAGGGGACTTAGTGAGGTGATTGCTGAGCATCTTGCTGGTGCTGCTTCGAGGGACTTTGGTACACTAGTTTAGCAGTGTAAGGACATCGAGGATGTTTGCGTGGCAAGCAAGGCCAAGAGGGCCAAGGTTAAGGAGAGCAAGGGAACATGTGGTTCCACTCTAGCTCCTACTTCTTGGAAGGATAGGAGGTTTGCTGATAAGGGCAAGGGAAAGCAGTTAGCGACTAGGCAGGCGCCTGGTCAGTTCAAGAGAGATGTTTCACATCAGGGGAGTTCTGCTAGGCCTCCTACCACTCCGAGATGTTCGGGATGTGGGAAGGAGCATGTGGGACGCTGTGCTACGGGGCAGTTGCTGTGCTTCAAGTTTGGCAAGGAGGGCCACTTCTCTAGAGATTGTCCGTCTTCGACGGCGAGAGCTGCAGCTGTTCAGGCAGTTCCTTTGCAGATGGTTCCGATGGCATCTTCTTCGGCACCTGCAGTGCCACCTTCTGTTGGGAGAGTGTATACGCTGGATAGGCAGCAGTCGGACCGCGCTCCGAACCTTGTCAGAGGTACTGTGTCTATTGGTGATTCTTTTGTGGATGCTATCTTTGATTCCGGGGCTACTCATTCGTTTGTTGCTACCCCGATTGCTTTGGGGCTTGAGTTGCCCAGTGTTGTGCTTTCTCCACCGTTGCGGGTGACTACCGCCACCGGAGAGATTTGTGATTCTACCACTGTACATCGCGATGTAGCGTTTCAGTGGGATGGCCGTGAGTTCTCGGTAGATCTGATAGGATTGCCGATGGCCAACCTTGAGATTATTCTGGGCATGGATTGGTTGTCTAGAAACTGTGCTTTGATTGATTGTTGTGCAAAGCGAGTGGTGATGTCTCCGTGTGATTCCACAGCTAGTTCTTCGCCATACATTTCACTGCTGCAGGCTAGGAGAGCGCTGCGAGTAGGGGCATTGGGTTATGTCATGTTGGGTGGTTTGGTGAGTGGGACACATGAGGATATCACTGGCATTCCTGTGGTGGGGGAGTTCCTTGAGGTGTTGTGTTTCCGCCACCTGAGTTCTCCATTGACTTGTTGCCCGGTGTGGGGCCGATTTCTTTAGCTCTTTATCGGATGTCGCCACCGGACTGAGCTGAAGAAGGGAGATCTTTCGGCGAAAGATTTCATTAGACCGAGTGTGTCTCCTTGGGGAGGACCGGTCATCTTCGTGAAGAAGAAGGACGGGACAATGCGATTGTGCACCGACTACAGGCAGTTGAACAAGGTGACAATCAAGAACAAGTATCCCCTTCCTCGGATTGATGATCTGTTGGATCAGCTCAGGGGTGCTTGTGTGTATTCCAAGATTGATCTCCGGTCCGGATACCATCAGATTCGGGTGAAGTCGGAGGATGTCCCGAAGACCGCGTTTCGTTCGAGATACGGTCATTTTAAGTATTTGGTGATTCCTTTTGGACTCACAAATGCGCCGGCAGTGTTCATGGATTACATGAACAGGATTTTCCAGCCGTATCTGGATCAGTTTGTGATTGTCTTCATTGATGATATTCTGATCTACTCCAAGACTGAGGAGGAGCATGTGGAGCATCTGAGGATAGTTCTGCAAGTGCTGAAGTAGAAAAAGCTTTATGCTAAACCTTCAAAGTGTGAGTTTTGGCTCAAATCAGTCAAGTTTCTGGGGTATGTGATTTCAGCCGATGGAGTTGCAGTGGATCCCAACAAGATTGAGGCCGTGTTGGATTGGGAGAGACCCAAGACAGCTACGGAGGTGAGGAGCTTCTTAGGTTTGGCAGGTTACTATCGGAGGTTCATCAAGGGTTTTTCCACGATGGTTCTCCCTTTGACTCGCCTTACCCGAAAGGAGACTCCATTTGTGTGGACTCACGAGTGTGAGGCGTGCTTCCAGGAGTTGAAGGAGAGATTGACTTCTTCACCTGTGTTGATCCTTCATGATCCCGAGGAGCAGTTTGAGCTTTACTGCGATGCTTCTGGAAAGGGGCTGGGCTGTGTGCTGATGCAGTTTGGTAGAGCTGTTGCTTTTGCTTCGAGGCAGTTGAAGCCTCATGAGGAAAACTACCCGACTCATGATTTGGAGTTGGCTGCGATTGTGTTTGTTTTCAAGATTTGGAGGCATTATCTTTTTGGTTTGAGGTTTGTGGTGTTCAGTGACCACAAGAGTTTGAAGTACCTGTTCGACCAGAAGGAGTTGAACATGAGGCAGAGGAGATGGATGGAGTTCATAAAGGACTACGACTTTGAGCTTAGGTATCATCCTGGCAAGGCCAATGTGGTAGCCGATGCTTTGAGTCGGAAATCCAATAGTTCATCCAGTTTGCTACTTGGTAACTTCGATGTGGTTGAGAAGTTCCGCCACTTGGCAGTGACCGCTCCGTGTGCGAGCGTACTTCTCGGGTTGGAAGCATCAGATGTCGAGAACGAGCTGTTAGAAAAGATTAAAGAGGCACAAGTTCAAAGAGAGTGTCTGGATTATGTGAAGAACCAAGATGGTGTGTCTTGGAATGATGATGAATTGCTTTTGTTCCAGCGGAGGATTGTGGTTCCTCGAGGTCCGTTGACAGAAGAGGTTATGGCAGAAGGCCATAAGGGTCAGTTTTCTATCCACCCTGGTGCTACTAAGATGTATCAAGACATGAAGAAGAACTTCTGGTGGCCGGGCATGAAGAAAGATGTTGCTATCTTTATGTCCAAGTGTTTGGTTTGCCAGAAGGTGAAGATTGAACACCAGAAGCTGTCTGGTAAACTTCAACCTCTTGAGATTCCGGAGTGGAAATGGGAGAGCATTTTCATGGACTTCATTGTGGGTTTGCCGAAGGCTCAGGTTGGCTGTGACTCGATATGGGTCATTGTGGACAGACTGACGAAGTCTGCCCATTTTCTTCCAGTGAAGGTGAGCTTCACTACAGAGCAGTTGGCCAGATTGTATGTTCGCGAGATTGTGAGGCTTCACGGGGTGCCCGTGAGTATCATCAGTGATAGGGACCCGAAGTTCACATCTCGGTTCTGGGAGGCGCTGCAGAGAGCTTTTGGTACGCAGTTGAGATTGAGTACCGCCTATCACCCTCAGACTGATGGACAGACTGAGCGGACTATCCAGACCTTGGAGGACATGTTGCGGGCTTGCACGTGTGAGCAGGGCTCGGCATGGGATAGGTACCTTCTATTGGTAGAGTTTTCTTATAACAACAGTTTTCATGCTAGACTGGGCATGGCACCCTACGAGGCGCTCTATGGTAGGAGGTGTCGTACGCCTACCTGCTGGTCGGAGGTTGGGGATCGTGAGTTGTTTGGCTTGGACTTTGTCCAAGATACCACCCTGCAGATCCAAATGATCAGGGAAAAGCTGAAGCAGGCGCAGAATCGTCAGAAGAGCTACTACGATGTCAAGCATCGACCACTGGAGTACAGTGAGGGTGAGCACGTTTTTGTGAGACTTTCACCTGTCACCGGTGTTGGACGGGCACTCGGAGTGAGGAAGCTGAGCCCGCGCTTTATTGGGCCATACCAGATTCTTGGTAGAGTAGGACCTGTTGCCTACCGGCTTGCCTTGCCTCCGAACCTGGCCAACATCCACGACGTGTTTCACGTGTCTCAGCTTCGGAGATACATAGCAGACCCTTCGCACGTGGTGCAACCATATGATGTGGAAGTTCGGGAGAACTTAAAGACTCCCGTCGGACCACTAAAGATTCTCGATCGTGGCGAGAAGCAGCTGAGGAGCAAGATCATTCCGATGGTCAAGGTGCAGTGGACCGGAAGGACTCCTGAGGAGTGCACTTGGGAGCGTGAGGACGAGCATCTCCGGCAGTACCCCGAGTTTCGACCAGGTATGTTTCTGATTTTGAGGTCAAAATCCTAAAAAGGTGGGTTGAATGTAAGAACCCGCACCGTTAATTAAGGTATTTATTTAATTAATTATGAAAAATTAGGAAATGATTCCATAATTGACCCTAATAATTATTTATGAGGCTTAATAATCGTAATAAGTGATTAAGAATGCTGAAAGTCGCTTTTCGGAAGAAAAGTGCAGATACCGGTTCTGCTAGTCGGTATAAATGCGTGCCAAAAAAGTATCCCGGAAAATTAATGTAAGTGCATGATAATTACTAGAATAATATGTAGGACTTGTAAAACGATTTTCAAGTCCAGATAATGAGAAATGGTGCTGGAAACCGGTACTGGCTTGTAAAAGTGCGTACCGGAAAAGTGCTCAGAAAATTATAAGAAAAATATGATAAATCTTAGAAAATTATGTAGTTTCATAATCCAAAGTTTGGGATTAAAATGCTAAGCGTAGCAATTAAAGTTAATACTGTGTGTTTAAGTGGCTTGGGCTATATATACCCTTTGTAAGGGCACAAAACCCTAGAAAACAGTTTCTCTACGTGAGTGTGTGAGGGTGGCTGATCAGCTTGGCTGACTTGTGGGGTTTCTTCTCCATTTTGGATCGAAGACACTTCCTTTCTTGATTTTTCTTCACACTTTCACTTGGGATACACTTGGTGAGGGTGAGAGCTAGCCTTGGGACTCTATTGCTGGTCTTTTCTGAGTTGAGAGAGCTGCTGTGTGTGAATTTTTGAGGCTGACTTGGGTTGGTTGTGTGTGGAAGCCTTTGTTTTGGCATTGTGAGGTCCAAGAAGCTTCCTTTGTGTTGAAAGATCCAAGCTTGTTGATCCATTTTCGTGCACCTTGTTGAGTCAGTCTTGAGGGGCTGATTGTAAGCTCCAAAGAGTAGCCTCTTCTTCTGTTTTGGCCTTTGGTATGTATACCAACCTTTAATCATGAGTTTAATGCTTAAAAATGAAAGCTTGATGCATGTTAAGGTTAAAAGATGATAACTTGTTGTTGGGTGAGGCTTAACACATCTAGAAATGCATGATTAGGTGTTTAAAATCGGCAAAAAGGGAACCTTTTTGGGATATCTTCACGAAAATACATTTTGTCGTGAGATATCCGGATATTTGTCGAACTGATATCCGGATATTGGATATCCGGATACGTGGTTTTGGGATATCCGGATATTAGATATCCAGATATGTGAATCTGTATATCCGGATATGGACAGCGAGATATCCAGATATTCTGGGATTTCGCAGAACAGCAGCTGTGCTGTGTGTACAGTAGGCTATTGGGGGTTTATAGACCCTAGTTTGATGAAATTGAACTTCTGTATTTAATGGATTAAGCCAGAATCATGGGATTAAGGGCTTGTGGCTTTGTTAGAAGCTTTAAGACTTGAAAACGTAATGAAAAGGCGTTGTCTTAATATTGTATGCTTGTGGTGCATGTTGTTGATGTATTGTTGGTCCATAACAGATTGTGAATCTACTGTGTTTGGATATTGAGCTGTGGACTCTTGGCTTTTGGAGTTAGCTTGCAAGGTAAGCTTTCGTGTCCTCGGTTTAGCCATGTTGTGGTTCCACCATGTCCCATGGGGGTATGGTTTATGCATGATGTGTACATGCTTTTGAATATTTGATATGTTGATTGAACTTTACATGTAATGGCTTTTAATATGCATGTGTTGTTTCATCTTGACGGGAAGCCTGAGTATGTAGCGCCATACAAGACGGTGTACCGGGGTGAATGCAAGTGGTACTTGCACGGTGTGTAGGTGATAGACGTATACCTGCACTGTCTCTGGCCAGTAGATTAGTATTGACACATATGACATGATTATCTGCTGCATTGCATTGTTTTTGAAATGATAAATGATAAACTGTTTTGAACTTATATTGCACATGTAAGTGAGCTTGGGGTGGAAGATCATTGAGGACTCACTGACTTACTGAGATTTCTAGATTAGAGATCTTACCCCACGTTTGGGGAATGCTTATTTCAGGATCATGTAGTATGGGTACTGATGCCTCAGGCGGCAGGAGGCTGGAGCTTAGCTGATTATGTTTCACTGCTTTATATTAGCGTGACTGGATTTGGGATGCTGTTTATGTTTTCCGCTATTTATGATATGTTGTTGTTGAGACTGATGTTGGGCATGTTGCCTTATTTGAGTGAGCATGGGGATTGTCCATGACACTTTCTGTTAGTACTTTTAGTTTGGAGTTGTATAAACTGTTAGATGGTCCGGTCTGCATTGTTGTAGTTCCGTGACTAGAGCCACACTTATATCATCTATGTTATGAGGTATTTCAGTTAGCTGTTTTATTGCAACTACATACAGATGATGTTTTAATAAATTGATTATTAAGCAAGTTGGTAATGTTAATGGCATCATAATTGAAAAGAAAAAGTAATTCCGCATTTTAATTAAGCACAACTTAATACGATATGATGATAACATTACCGGATATATACGGGGTGTTACATCTTCACTCTTCAAATTCTTCAGAATTCTGATCTCCAGCGTGAGCCTCCAAGTACTCTCTCAATTTCTTGATTTCTCACAACTCCCAGCCAAAAATGCCTTCTAAGGGTTTTTATCCCCTTATTTATAGAAATGATTCATATCTTTCCATATCTCCCTCAAATATTTGATTTAGAATCCCCTTTTAATTAAAAATCCAATCAATTAAATATTGCACGTGGCATACACGCGATCCGCGCGGATTGGCAGAGGATTTGGCATTTTTCAATCTTCTTGGCGCGATTCGCGCCAATCCCGCGCGATCCGTGCGGCTAGGCTGCTGTCAATGTCCCATTTGTGAAATCAACCTCTTTTATGCGTTTATCTCCTGTAAAACACATAAACTTAGTGAGAGCCTGTCTAAGTGTAGATTAATTAATAATTATAATAAATAATAACATTTATCACTTAATTAATATCAAATCCTTGCTCTTTTTAGCCTAGAAAACTCTACATGCTGGAGGCATATCACAAGCAAAATTTGCAAAGGGATATTGTCGTTTACAATTCTGTTGCAGATTGCGACTAAATATGTCCCACGCAAAATACTATATTCCTGTCGTGACAGACTGACCCATGTATAATGTTATTCCGTCGCAGATTAAGATCGCATTTACGGGGGAATAATCCATCGTAAACTAGTGACGAAAACAATATGATATTGTCATCGCACAACTTGTGACGAAAATCAAACGTAAAGCCATCATAACATCAGCGACAAAAAATATACCCTATCCCGCCGCCAACTTACGACAGACTAAACCATAATGTTGGTCCATTATTTGCGACAGATTAGTTACATTTTTCGTCGCAAATTTTAGAATTCAAAAAAAAAAAAATATATAACATCCTCTTGTAAACAGCATGACCAAATGACAGTCCATAAATAATACTAGATAGACCATCTAAATTCAGAATCCATATAAGAAAAATTTATCAATATCAATCCTAAAAAATACAGAAATGATACATAAATAGAATAAAACAAACTAAAAAAAACTATAAACATAAATAATGTCTCTAAAGTCCTAGCCTAGCCATTATAGTAATCATCCCTCATGATCATCATCCTCGTATTTCAACGGCGATTCTTTCTTGCTGTTGTCTTCCTCCTCCTTCATCAAGAGCTGCAGTTATTCCTGCATTTGCCTTATCATGTTCGCTTGTTGAGTTAACTGCATTGTCACAACATTTAAATGCTCCTCCAGCTGGGATGTCTTGTGCTTGTACCGTGCTTGTGTGACATCCATATTCTGAACTAACGCCCTCCCCCTTTTAAGCTCATTTGCAAATGCAACATTATAAAGTAAGTTATTTTTTTTATACTTAATACATAATTATAGTGAAAACATAAAATAATTAACTATGTGCCTTGAGTTTACCTACGTAAACACTTCCAACCTGGGTAGAAGGCCGGTTACTAGCCTTTAGATGACTGGTATATCCTCCCATTTTGATCACCTTTCCTTTCTTGTTGAATCCTCCTGTAGCCGTAAAGAAGATGCTCTTATTATTGAAATAAGAGGAGCCAAATTGACTGTTTGGGGGCGCTTGTGTTGACTTTTCCTCTTCAAACTTAGATAATTTTCCTACAAGTAAAGAAAAACTAGCAAATATGTGGACATGTAAAATATGACATAAACCCTCACAGGGAAAATAAATATGCATTAATAAATGCCCAAATCGTTATTTGCTCCGCTCTGGGGTTTAACCATTGCTTCTGGCTAGCTGCAGACTCCTGCGAATGGGTCCGCTAAAAGATGGTCCAATCAATCTGGTCTGGCAGCACTTCCCTAGAAGCTTCCTGCAAATACAAATAAGAACCTTTAATTCAGTTTCAAGTAAGACATATTCAATACCGAAATAGAAAACTGTCTATACTTACTATCTTTTTTCGATGCTTGTTGATTGTAATCGACCTTCCAGCATATGTGGGTCCTCGTTGTGCCACCCCATTAAGCTTGTTTCACTTAAACTTCTTCTGAATTTCGGGGTCATTCTTTCATTTTTCCTTCAATTGTGTTGCTATATTAGATTGCATCCATTGATTTTTACCGACGCCTTTTCTTACTTTGAGCATTCGATCGCGAACCATGTGGTGGCTCTGTTGTGCTAAGCTCTCGTCAGATTATAGCGATCCTCGGGCAAGTAGCTATAATGTTCCTATGAATTGCCAAGGTTTTTGATTAGCGCATAATTTGGTGACAAATGTGTAGTTAATATATATTTTGATAAGAAAAGATTAGTAATAATGAAATTAACATAACTTACTAGGAATTCATTCAACCAACCAATATGAATAGCCTCAAGAATCTCTTTCTATTTGCACCATGGCTGATTAAAATTACGGAACATTTGATAGTCAATGTTGTTCTTCACCTCATTATAAGGCTCAAACTTGAGAAGATTAAATAAAGACATTATAGTACAAACAAATGGATTAATGTTGTAAGTCATAATAGTAAATCATTAGTAACAAATAAAATTTACTTTATGGTGCCTAAAGGACAACGCCTGGTAGCTGGATCAACTGCTCCCCACACTGGCTGAGATGGCAAAGAATCATCTTCTACCTGGCTTGTAAGGGATGTAGGCTACAAAAGGAAAAAAATGTTTTTCATTGAAAAGTTAGTACATAGATGCTTAAAGAGAACATTAATATATATCTAAATGAATCAGCATTTGGTTTACTTAACCTGTTGTGTAGGTCCTAGCGGATTAGTGGGACTGCGAGGAATACCCGCACAACCATAATAGAGTAGATATCTGGAGTGAAGGTAGTGATGGGGTGGCTGAACGACCTCTACCAGAGGTGGTGGATGATGTCGTCCTACCTCCTCTCCCACTATGGGTGTGGCCTCAACCAGTATTACCACGACCACCCGTATGTCCATTGTAACACCCCGTGTATACCCGGTTTGTTAACATGTCATTGTATTAAGCCACACTTAATTAAATATGCGGAATATCTTTTTCTTTTCAATTATGACATCATTTAAACTTAGCCAAGTTGATTACTTAATCAATTTCATAAAAACATCGTCTGTATGTAAATTGCAAAAGACAGCTAACTGAAATACCTCAATAGATAAATAAGTGAGTATCTAAGTCACTGATCTACAACACGTAGTCCGGACAATATCCTGATACATTAATCGATACAACTCATAACTAAAACATAAAGTCAAGTCAATGTGGCACGGACAATCCCCATGCTCACCAAATAGCAACAGAACCAACAGAGTCTCAACACAGTAATCCATAAAGCGAATGACATAAACGCTACAGACATAATCCAGCATCCAAGCATAGTCAGCATACATAATCAGATAAACATCAATCAACTAAGCTCCGGCCTGCTGCCGCTAGAGGTCTCAACCCCTGAGTTACCTGAACCTGAAATAAGCGCCCCAAACGTGGGGTGAGATCTATAAACAGAAATCTCAGTAAGACAAGGGGTCCTCAAGGATCTTCCACCTCAAGCTCACTTACATGTGAAATATAAGTTCTAAAAGCAGTAATTTAATATCAGTTCCAAAACCAGTGCAATGCAGCAAATAATCATGTCATGTCTATTATAACTATTCTACTGATCAGAGAAATGCAGGAATACGTCTATTACCCACACAGTACACGCCCATGCTGTACCCGCCCCCAGGACTACCCCATGGCTTCCTGGCTAGGCGAAACACCACATACATATCATAAGAATTTTGCACTTAATAGCTTCATAACATTTCAATAAAACAGTACATGAAAACACATCATGCATATAAACCATCCCCCCATGGGACATGGTGGAACAAACAATGGTTAAACCGAGGACACGAAAGCTTACCTTTCAAGCTAGCTATCCAAACCAAGAATCCAACCAAGCTCAAAGTCCACACACAGCACAATCACAATATGTTTGGACCAGCAATCATATCAATAATCATACTCAACAAGTATACGATATAAAGACAACGCTTTTCCTCTTGCGTTTCATGTCTTTAGGCTTTTCACAAAGCCACAAGCCCTAATCCCTTGATTCTGACTTAGATAAGTTATTACAGAAGTCCCACATCATCAATCTAGGATCCACAAACCCATAACTCAGTTCTGTATGAACAGTACCGTTACTGTTCACGCAAACCCAGAATATAAGGATATATGTCGGGGGCATATCCGGATATCCCATATCCGGATATCAATATTCGGATATCACAAGACCCCATATCCGGATACCAATATCTGGATATCAATATCCGGATATTTCGCGACAGAATGCAGATTCTGCATTTTGCGAAGATATCCATTAAAGGTTGTGTTTTTAACACTTCTAAACGTCCAAGAACCCATTTTTAAGCATCTAAAGGTTCATATACGTGTTGGTTACTTGTTTAACTCATTAAACATGGCAAGACTGCAGTTTTACCCATTAAAACTCATGATCAAAGGTAGGTGAACTTACCCAAGGCTCAAAACAGCGAAAAGTGCTCTTGGAGCTCACCAAACAGCTCCAAAGGTTCAGACAATAAAGGTGCACAAAAATGGCACACCAAGAAGGGTTCTTTCTTCACAAAGATCACTCCTTGGACCTCAAAATGTTACCTCAAAGGCTCTCACAACACCCAACCAAGGTGGCAGCCTTCAAACTCCCACAAACAACAACCCCACCTAGCAAACAAGGGTCACACTCCCACCCAAGACTCTCCTACACACAACCAATGTGTTTAGATGATGAGAACAAGAAGAAAGTTGATCACTTGAGGAGTCTTTTGGAGGAAAATAGAGGGAGAAGACTTGGAGAGCACCAACTCAGAAGAAGGAGGCTCAATGGACACGTAGAGCTGAATAGAATCAGCCTAGGGTTGTGTGAAATGCACTATTTATAGGCGGTTTAAAGTTAATCACACAGTATTAGCATTAATAGCTACGCTTAGCATTTTAATCCCAAACTTAGAATTCTAAACCTACTCATTTTTCTAAGATTTTTCATATTTTTATTTTATTTTTCGCAGCACCTTTCTGGTACACGCTTTTCCATAGCCAGTATTAGTTCTGGCACCAGTTCTAATTATTTTAACTTGAAACTTGTTTTACAAGTCCTATATATTATTCTAGTGACATATACACACTTTTCATAATTTTCCAGGATACTTCACCGCTACGCATTTATACTGAGTAGCAGAACTGGTATCTGCACTTTTCGTCCGAAAAATGACTTTCAGCATTATTAATCACTTACCATAATTATTTAAGCTTTATCATAATTATTAGGGTCAATTATGGAATTATTTCCTAATTTTTTATAATTAATTAATTAACTTCCTTAATTAACGGTGTGAGTTCTTACATCCATCTGAACCATCCATCTGAGAACACTTTTAAACATAATGTAAAATTATGTATAAATCTACGAAATAAAAAATTATGTTAGGGTTTGTGTTTGTGTAAGGGTTATAGAATTAGGGTTAGGGTTAGTGTATCAGTTTTAGGTTAGAGTGTAGGGTTAGGGTTAGGGTTAGGGTTTGTGTTTGGGTTAGGTTTCCAAGTTAGGGTTTTTGTTTGTTTAAGGGTTCTAGGTTATGGTTAGGGTTTAGTTTAAGGTTTAAGGTTAGGGTGTAGGGTTAGGATTTGTGTGAGGGTCAGGGTTCAAATTTAGGGTTGTGGTTTGTGTTTATGTAAGGGTTCTAGGTTAGTGTTAGTTAAGCATTTCTACTTTTAGCTTTCTAACATAGTCAAACCTATATAGTGCCTTGTGATGTCTAGGTTTTTGGAATTTAATACCTTCTAAAACAGAATCATAATCAATGGAAAATTGATTTTAGTTAGGCCTTGAATTTAGTTCATATATACAAGTTGTCTCTTCAACACCTTATTCTTTCTTTAACTCACATGCAGAGTTATCCAAATTACTATATGACCATCAATTGGATTAATATAATTGGACCGTACCTAAACTAATTACTATATCCAAATTACTATATTGAGGCCCCAAACATAATTATGTTAGACAACCATCAACAACTGAAATCGATGCATGTCAAATGCAATTTTATTAAAAACAGACAACAATACAACATCATATCTATACCGCACAAAAACCAAACAAAGCAGGGTGTTTGTTTTTTTGGTGCTACAAGAAGGAATGAAAAAAAGAAGAAGACTAGAACAGGGGGACATAACACTCGTACAATCAATGCGTTTATCTTGGGGAGGGGGATCCATTTATTGAAATTTTTAATTCAATCATGTTAGATGGAAGTCACAAGGGATTTGGGCTAAAAAGAAGGTTTAGATGGGTCAGCGATGAACTTGGTAAGACCAGTAATGCAGTCATAGGCGTTGCCTTCTGCAGAGGCAAAGTAGTACGGTCTTAACTGATTGAGTTCAACCTTAAATTTTGTATTACAAAAAGTTAACTCAACATTAAAAACCTATCTCAAATACACAACTATAATACATATAGGCCTACATGCGTACATGAGTTTCCTTGGGTAGTGTGAGAAATTCTTTTCTACACAGCAAATTGGAGACACAGAAGTTGTATAGTTGAACAAAAAAAGGCATAAATCGCTTCAAATTATAAAAAGAATATGATAATTGAATGAGATTAGAAAGGAACCAGTTGGAGTTGGGAAAAGAACAGTAATTTCTAAAGAGATCAATGAAAGTGAGGGGTGAGCGTCCATTGGTGATATCTGCAACAAAGCCTTTTGAGAATGATGAAGGAACAAAAACAAAAGCCCATTGTGAATTCTGCAAACATAGAGAAAAACAATCATCAAAATCAATTAAGCGTGAAAATCGTGAACAAAAACAATTGAGACCATAAATTCACAAACACATTTATGAAATTCTCAGTCAACTTACCAAAGAGAGGACGCGGTGGTGGCAGGACATAGCTCTTTGAGAATGGTGAGTGAATTAGTGTTGCCAGAGAAATCCTCAGAGGACACGATGGTGGTAGGACCCGAAGAAGAAGGTTTATCACTTGAGAAATCCTTGGAGGTGAGCTTAGCAAAGGGGTTACGAGGCAAGAGAAGAGACCGAAAATAGGTATTGGGGAGGCCTTGGGGACAGCAGCGGTGGATGCAACGACGATGTCTGCTGCGAAGGAGGTGCAATGGTTTTTTTTTACCCTAATTTCGTAACCTATGTTGTGAACTTAGGAAAGGGAAATGAAGGTGGAAGAGATAGAGCGCGGGTTAACTTTTTTACTCCAACTTGACACTTGCAACGAAAAATAATATATATCCATGGCCATTTCTGCCGCAAACTGTAGCAGAAAGTGTTCCCTCGCAGATCATAAATTAATAACCATTAATGATAATTAATTCTCAAGAACGTTTATAATTGCAAGGGATTTTACATTTCCCTCGCAAACTTTTGGCTACTTATTTGAATTTTAAAATTTCACCAAGTTATGAAATCATAATCCGTCGCAGGATCCAAGCTGTTTGCGACAGATATTATAACCCCCTTGCAACGTTGGACAACTTAATTAATATTTAAAATTTGGAATTTTTTTACTCACAATTTCATGTATATTGCGACGAAATTAGTATAGAAAGCCATAGCAAATTATGACGGATAATAGTTTCCTTTGCAAATAATTACGCTTATAACACTATCATAAGTGTGGCTCGAGGTGTAAAAGACCTAATAAGTACAATAATTGATGAGAATATTGTTTTCATAAAGTCCAACTATGAAATTCTTGATAAAAATGTCTTATAAGAGTGTGACTTTGGGTAGAGAGAACCCAATCAATATAATCATTGATGAAATTAGTGTTTTCATAAAGTCTTAATATAATACATCTATCTTGAAGAAGAAGTTTTACTAAGAGTGTGGCTTTGGGTATAGAAAGTCCAATATATACAATAATTGATGAGAATGTTATTCTCGTAAAGTCTTTCTAAGAAATCTTTTACGAAGAATCCAAACAATAAGAGTGTGACTTTAGATACAAAGGAGCAAACTAGTACAACAATTGATGATGATGTTCATTTCGTATTGTCTTATTAAGAAATGCATGATGAAGAAGTTCTTTGAGAAAATATCACTTTTATTGCTATGCAAAGAACTACTACCCCTATCTCCCCTAAGTTCAATGTCATTATCTTCTTTTCTTTATTTCCTTCATTCAAATATCTTTTTCTACATTGCATCCTCTACAAATACTTCAATCTTACTAACTCCTTTATTTTATACCCTCTTAAAGCTAATGTATGTGCATAAAGTAAGAATAAAATATACTCAATTAAATAATTTTCAACTTTTGCAAGGGAAACTAAGTTCCCTTGCAACCAAAGCAAAAATTCAGTCGCTAATTCCCTCGTAAAAGTAATGCCGCGAAATCCGTCGACGATTAATATCTCTTAGATGTCGCAAGCTCTATTCCCCAGCTTTGCGAGGGTAAATGTCATCGCAAACTATTCCATTGCAATTTTTCGTCTCAATTGCAACCATATTTGCTTCGGATCTTTACCCGTCGCATATTGCGATGGATTTGCTTCAGAATTACGTCGAATTTTGCTACAAACTATTGGCGAGGGATATTTGGATGTGTTTCCCTCGCAATTAAGTGTCCGTCGCAATTTGCGGCGATAGTTTTTCCACCACAAATGGTTGTCGCTGTTAGCCCATTTTCTAGTAGTAAGAAAAACATATCAAATAAAAATACTTGTTATTTTTAAGTTATATATTTTAGTTAGCTAGGGTGTAACTCTTTTTACTTATCCCAGTTTAAGTACCATAGTTGGGCTGATAGGGATAAGTTGAAAGAATTACGCCCTGACTAATAGTTATAATTTTTTGCCTAATAATAAGGGCTCGATTCAGCAAAATGATTTCCAATCTTGTCATGTCATACACGTATTATATATATGGTTTTAAAATTTTTTACTCCATATTTAGATGGTATCATAGCCATACTACAATCTCTGTTTGTATGTGTTTTGATCTAATTAGATCGGAACAATATGTTTTCTCCCAACTGTGATCCCCTCTTCCCGGGTCCACGGCTACACAAAGAGATCACACATGACATATAGATATCTCTTACTTACATAATGATAATGGTGGAGTTTGTATGAATTCTAATTTTATTCCCAATCTGGTGCCTTGGTTCATATTATAATCTAGTAAGCATGCTTTGATTAGATGTCAACGGACCAATTTTGCTTGTCCAACAATTTTTTGTAAGCCTGTAACTTTCATACTTTGTCAACTCAAATATATAAGGTGTAGCGTTAGCTGATCCCCTTATCAATCCACCTGGTTCAGGAGGTCAATGCTAAGAACAAAAAATTAATTGGAATCTAAGAAATTTTTGCTTGCTTGAAATTGCAGGAAACAAATAAATGTATACCAGCGAATATTTTATTTGACAGGATTACATTAAAAAAAATCAACAGTAATGCATTAGCTCTTTTTTCATATTTTTTTTTTTTGCAATGCATTAGCTCTTAATTAATTAGAAGACAAATGTTACAAGGGCTAATTAAGCTTGCTTTTAATAATGCCTTTCTAGACTTTTTGGCTAACATACATAAACTTGTTTATCTGTTTTCTTATTTTTATTTCATATGATTTATATGCTCAAACAATAATTAAGTTCATTGTTGTCGTGAGCTGTATCTCAGGCATCGCCAAATGCTTTAACCCAATAAAAAAACGATTAATTATTCCTTCATTAGCTTTTCTATATAATTGAAAAGTATAATTAAGTTCCTTATGATTACTTTTTATAATCGCTTTTAGGGCTTTGACTTTAGAAAAATTGCTATTTATACAATACCCGAATACTTGTATCTCTCACATTAATTTGCTTATATGATAAATCAAAATATATGAGTATAGAAAATGAATAAACGCTATCATAAGCTCAACCGAAAATAAACAAGGTACATAAATAACTGAGATCTGACTCTACGTTTAATTTAATGATTTTAATATTTTATTCTACAGCTGATTGAGTCTGTCAGTCGAATGTTTTGCTCTATTTATTGCAAATGGCTTATATACCTCTTGTATTATATTAGGGAGTTAGAACTCCAAAAGAAAATTCATTCGTCGATCTTTGCGCTTATATTTTTTTTTTTTTTTTTTTTAATCTGTGGGACCTACTCCAACTGGGTCTGCTGGAAAGATTTAAACTTCTCGGGTTAAAGAAGAATTATAAATCCCATATATTATTAGCACATATGATATTAATTTATAAATATTAATAAATAGGTACTAGACAACCATGCCCACAACATACTTGCATCTTACTGTTTTATTATGAAGAATAAATATAAAGAATCAATTCAATTCAAAAATTTAAGTTAAGAAATAAAGGTCTATATTAATGTTTTTATATTATATTTTTTTAACACATCTCTTTACATAAGAGTTTTTTAGACTTGAAATGTGAATATTGTACATGCTCGTTTTTTTGTTTTACTTTGTGTTGATTTAATTCCACTAGAAAGTGAGGTAATGAAAATCGAATTCGTGATTCCATAATTACATAAGCTGTGATACCATATATTGGCTACTTTATATTTTGTACTTCATTTAACTTGTGTTGATTTGGTACTTCATTTCATTTAATATTAGTTACTTCATATTTTGTGTTAGTTGAATTTGTTGTAGGAATATTGGATGATGAGTAATATTAGGTTACAATAAAAAAATTATTTTTTAATTTATTTTATTTTGAAAAAATTTAAATATTAGAGACATGAAATAAAGATAGAAATATTCTTCACTAATTATAGAAATTATCTGTTATTAATAAAGACAGAAATAATCTGTCACTAATAGAGACAGAAACAATCTGTCACAATCAGAGAGGGGAAAATATTTGTTACTAATAGAGACAAAAAAATATTCATCACTAACAGAGACATAAGTTTTTTGTCACTAACAAAAACGAAAAAATGTCTATTACTTACAGAGAAGGGAAAAAGTCTATCACTAAGAGAAACAGACAACTTTTGTCCCCAATAGAAATAGATTACATATATTTCACGTGCATAAATTAGTGACAGAAAATAATATCTCAGCGATAGATTTATCCGTCACTACCAGGGAGGAAAACATTTTTGTCTTTGATAGTGACAGAATATTTTTCGTCTTGGTTAGAGACAGATTTGTTCCATCCTAAAATTCGTCTTTATTAAGGACAGATTCATAGTTACTTCTCAACCCTTGTTAGTGACGAGTCATAATGTAACAGATTTTTGTCCGTCTGTAATTCAATCACTAGCCTATTTAGTGACGGAAATATTTCACTTAGTGACGAAATTATTCCGTCTCTAATTGATTTTTTTTATTGGTGATCTCTAACGGGAAAAAGAAGAATTTGTCTTTGGGTCTTAGCTGCCAACTCACTGCAATATAGAAAACGTCTACGATCACCAAATGGTGGTAATTCAGTTAGTAGCAAGGGAGCTGAGTAAGTGGAAAAAAAAGGACCTCGATTCAATCTCCACATGTCATCTTTGGGAGGGATTTAAATATCTTTATTTCTGACCCGCCCTGCACTTCGGATTAGTATCATTGCCGGCTCAAAAGTCGAAGCTCGAGGGGATATCGGAGGAGTTAGCTTGCATCAAAAAAGTAATTAGGGTTGGGTTAAATAAAAAAAAAAAAAAAACTTTCTGCAATCTATTTTTTATTTTTTTGGAGATATGCAATCGATTCTTATATTTAAAAATTTGAGGATAAGATGCCGACTACAGTATTTTGCATTTGGCTTTGAGTATTATTCAATTCGTTGAAATTTGGAAAAATTTAATCACTTATTTAGAATCTTATTTGAAAATTTGTCATGAGAATGAGTATGCATGATATTTGACGGAATAAAGTTAAGGTAAATAACAAAAAAGTTAGTAAATAAAATAGAGTTATAAAAGTTGTGAAAGCGATTTTTAACTTTATTTAAGGCATAAATAGGTAGGTTCCTCTTTTCCGCTGGATGCAATATTACTAATTTCACTTTGCATTTATATAAAGATATATGAAGTCATTTGAACTGAGCTTCTACGTGGTGCAATCAATGATATGCACCACAATCAAGTTGTATATGATGAAGTAATATATTAAGTGAATAATCCAATCAAAACGCGTTAATTGTGGCTACCTTCCTTCTATATATAAATCATATTCCTAGCCAAAGCAATAACAACTTAGTTCAAAGCCTCAAAAGAGCACAACATGATGGCTTCTCATATTCATTCTCTGGTTATGCTTGTTATGGTCATGTTGGCCACATCAATGATCCCTTCCAATGCAAAGCTCACTCGTCATTTCTATGATAAAGTTTGTCCTCAGGCACTGCCAGTCATAAGGTTTGTGGTTGAACAAGCAATCAATCGTGAAAGGCGCATGGGAGCATCCTTGCTGCGTTTGCATTTCCATGATTGCTTTGTCAATGTAAGTTACTGTACGACATAGTACCAGATACTGTTCTTTTTATATGTATATATATACCTCCATGTGATTGATTAGTTCTATGTTTTAGTGTCATAAATTTAGACGCAACTAATTAAGTAATATTGTGATATATAGTCTCCTACGTTAATTTGCTTATTCGAATTCGAAACTTATTAGGGTGTGGTCAATTAATCATAAGTATGTATTACACCAATAAAAAGCACTCGTTAATCACTTTATGCATAAAGTGATTCTGCCAGAAAAAACCATTTTAAGACGTAGCTTTTGCCTTGATATTGTCGCTTTTGGAGCTCACAAAAGCTAACTAAGATCTCAACTTTTTCCGGTCTAAGTGCAACTTCATACCAAAATAAATGAACTAATCCTATAAAGTACAAAAAATCACAACCTTATGCCACGATTTTTGGTTTGATGTTCTCCTTGGCAATCAAAAATTGTCTCAAATGTGGTAAAATCCTAACAAGCTTGGTATCATTGGAGAAAAAGTCATGTTTAGTCAGTCTAGCTATTCTTACACCTGAACAATTGTAATAATATCTTGCTACTTTTGCTGGAGGAAAAAAAAAAAAACTCATTTGTGTGTGTATTGATAAAGTATATTTAAAATAAAAATATCAAGTAAGTTTAATAATTTTTTTGAAAGAATTAAAATCTATTTATTATTCCAAAAGTGATTATTTTTTACAATAATTAAACAAATAAATTTTAAAATAATTTCTTTCATCTATATATATGCCAATAAAAAACACCATCAATTTATTTACCATTAAATTTTTAATGTTAATTTATTTTCAATCAAACTCGAGTCAGATACTCATACTCTTTCATAACAATAATTCTAAATATACCATTAATAATAATTCACAAATTTGTTCAATCCTTGCAAGCACAGGGGTGTGATGGATCAGTGCTGCTAGATGACATTCCGAACTTCACTGGTGAGAAGACAGCCCTACCAAATTTGAATTCAGCAAGAGGTTTCGATGTGATTGATGAAATTAAAGCAGCAGTAGACAAAGCTTGCAAACGTCCTGTGGTATCATGTGCTGATATCTTAGCTATAGCTGCTCGTGATTCTATAGCCATAGTAAGTATTATTAAGTACAAATCTTTCATTCCACCCATCAATTCTTGTTATATATATTATATGAACTCTGAAAACTATATATTATATTAATTAATTGTGTTTTTATTAACAGTTGGGGGGTCCACACCTTTGGTACAATGTATTATTAGGCAGAAGAGATGCAAGAACTGCAAGCAAGGATGCTGCAAACACCAATCTTCCTGCACCATTTTTCAACTTCTCACAGCTTCTTTTTTCTTTCAATTCTCACGGATTGAACCTCAAAGACTTAGTGGCACTCTCTGGTGGCCACACCATTGGCTTTGCAAAGTGCTCTTCCTTCAAGGGCAGGATCTACAATGATTCCAACATAGACCATAGCTTTGCTTCCTCTTTAAGGAAAACATGTCCTCTAAGTGGTGGAGATAATAATTTGGCACCATCGGATTCAACTCCTGCAAAGGTTGACACTGTGTACTACAGGGATTTGCTTGGCAAAAAGGGTCTCTTGCATTCTGATCAAGAGCTCTTTAAGGGAATTGGCAGTGAAAGTGACAGATTGGTAGAGCTATATAGCATGAATCCATTTGCTTTTGCTAAAGACTTTAAAGCTTCTATGATCAAGATGGGTAAAATAAAGCCTCTTACTGGGAATGAGGGAGAGATTAGATGCAATTGCAGAAAAGTTAATACATTTTGAAACTTTGATTGGACACCGTATATGTCAATTAAGTGTTATTTAAAAAAAATAAAAAATATTTCGATTGTTATGAATATTAATAATGCTAGGTTCAGATAATTCTGAACTAAAAGTGGAAAAAAGAAATCAGCTAAAGTCTAGAGGTTATATGTTGAGTGCTTAATTATACTACAATTTGTATGTTTTGGATGCATGCAATAAAGAATTTGTTTATCTATGTTAATTTTTTTATGGAATCTAGACACACTACAAGAAAAAAGTTTATTGTGACAAAAATTTTCGTCACAAATTTTGTCACAAATGACAATTTTCGACACAAATAATCAAATTTCGTCACAAATAAATTTGCGACTTAGAAATTTGTGACGAAATTTCATATGTAGTGACGAAATTTACGACACTAATAAGATTTTTTCTTGTAGTGACAACCTTTACACATTATTATTATTATTATTATTATTATTATTATTTTGGCTACGTACCGACTCAATTATTGTTGGATGTATTAATAATATAATCTAATAGTATATTCAAAAGAAAAATAGGCTCTCCTGCTATAGGAGAGATTGTTCTTCTGTCACACTCACATCAATATAGTAAATTCCACCATTTTTAAATAAATAAATAAAAAACAAATTAAAAAAAAAAATCTTGTGATGGTAGCTGCAGATGATTTTCTCCAGCAACAAGAGAAAATCATCTCCCATATTCAAATACAAGCCGAATTAATGAAATTATGACTATTTGTGTCCATATGGACTGGAGTCCAATAGTTTACATTATCTCTAGGATTTTCTTAAACTGGAAATAATATTATTGAGCATTCCAAATCAACTTGATTCCTTTTAGTGTAATATTTTCAGCATCTCTAAACTTTTTTATTTCAAATTCGTAACCTCTAATAATTATCTTTTTGAGACGAATCGACCTCGATATCTCTTAATTTTTAATTCTTTGAAGGACTTGCTTAAAAGTAATAGTTACTTCATTCTATAATTCAAAGCAGATAAATATATAAAATTTATGATCATTAATTGTTATCAATTGAAGTTGATCTGATAGTTACTAAATAATAATACGACGTTCCTTTGATCCCATCTTTAGTTGCGCAAAGTGATAACCGTATGTTGCACGTAACATATTTGTCGTCAAGTCAGGAAGTAGAAAGATACCGGTTTATAATAAAACTTATAAAGATTAAATATTAATTCTTGACACAATAATTAGCTAGTATGTCACATTTTTCCAATATTGTTATACTCTCTTCCGTCTCATATATTCTTGTACGTAATATAATATATCTGACCCACTCAATAACTGCCTCTCCTTTTTCCTATCATTTCTTCACCGCAAACGAATCCCAACCACGTTTGAAGGAAGGGAATTTCCCCCTCCTTTTCCGTGGTGTTAGGGTAAATGAAAAACAAACATATATATATATATATATATATATATATATATATATATATATATATAAATAAATATATGAGTTTATCTTTTATCATGTCATGTGGTATAAAATTATGTCATGTCATACTAAAATTATGTCAATTTGGAAATTAGGAGAAATTAACGAAGGATATTTTGATAAAATTTAAATAATAAATAAATAAACAAAAATATCAAAATATCCTTTATTAATTCCCCTAACTCTCAAAATGACATAGTTTTGGGATAACATGACATAATTTCATTAAATAACTTTAATGTTATAACTATGTATTCCTGAGAATACATAATTATATGTTGAGAATGCACAGTGAAAGGAAGAGAGAAGCAGAACGAAACCAATTTTGTATTCAATTAATTGCCTTTTCTGCCTCGATAGCCTTGACGTATCCACTGGTAATGATTCTGCTTCCTTTGCCGTATCATCTGTCGCAGCTTCCAAAGGGACCTTGTCCTCAAGGTCTAAATGAGGATAAACAGCAGCAAGTTTTGAAGCGGGTTCCCAAGAAGCATCCTCAGGGAGGGAATGGGACCATTGGACCAAAAATTTCTTACGAGGTTGTTCCCCCACCATACGTGACCGGGACATGAGTAGAGCAACTGGTTGCTGAACATGATGATTATCAATATTGGCTTCCGGGAGCGAAGGTAGATGAGGTGGAGGATGACCAGAAAAAGCTTTCAAAACTGACACAAGAAATATGGGGTGGATTCTGGAGTTTTCTGGTAAGACCACATGATAAGCTACAGAGATGATTGCACGTTTAATGGGAAATGGTCCAAAAAATTGTTTAGAGAGCTTGTGACTTCCACGACGAGCAACATAAATTTGTCTGTATGCTTGCAACTTAACTAAAACTAAATCACCTTCCTGGAAGATGCGTTCATGACGATGCTTATCAGTGTGCACCTTCATACGGTTCCTGGCTTGGTCCAAATTTCTTTTAAGGAAAGCAAGGAGTTCATCACGGTGCTTTAAGTTGAAATCAAAAGCTTCAACCGAAACTTCAGCAGGTAAGTAAGAAGGAATCATGGCAGGAACCTTACCAAATAAGGCTTGAAAATGAGACATCTTAATAGAGGAATGCACATCTGTATTATAGTGGAGCTCTGCCCAACACAAATAGGTTGACCACTGATTATTTTTCTCACTGCAAAAGGCTCATAGATATTGTTCCAGATACCGATTAGTTACCTCCGATTTTCCATCGGTTTGGGGATGATACGAGGAGCTCGTCTTCAAGGTTGTGCCATTGAGTCGAAATAGATGGACCCAAAAGTTGCTAAGAAAGATACTGTCTCTATCAGAAATAATTGTTTTGGGGAAGCCATGATGCTTAACAACCAGTGTACAGAACAATTGAGCAACCATGGATGCATTATATGAAGATGAGAGACCTCCAAAGTGAGCATGCTTAGTAAAATGGTCAACAACAACAAAAATGGTGGACAATCCTTTAGATAGAGGTAAACCGGTGATGACGTCCATGGTAAGATCTTCATAAGCTCCATCGGGTACTGGAAGAGGTTATAACAAACCTTGTGATGGAATGGTGCCTGACTTCACTTGCTGGCAGATGAGACAGTCACGAACAAAAGCTTTGACATCACTACGCATAGTCTTCCAATAAAAGGATGCGGACAGACGTAAGAACGTGCGCAGTGCCCCAGCATGGCTCCCTTTAAGAGTGGTATGAGCCTCCTGAATCAGCTCAGATATAAGGGGAGAGTGTGAGCCCAACAGAAACCGATGATGATGGAAAAGGATACCATCCTTGATAGTGATGGCAGGGTCAACACAGGTTCCATCAGAGAGTTGTTGATGAATGGACAAAAGCTCCTGATCAGTGGCATTGGCTTCACGAATGCGGTGCAATATATCGAATGTAGGAGAACAAATAAGTGCAAGGAGACCAGCAATATCAATATCTTCAAATTGGCGGGATATAGCATCAGCAACAATATTTCTACGACTGGATTTAAACTCAATGGTGAAACTATAACCAAGTAACTTGCAAACATAACGGTGTTGCTCAGGAGTTTGAATAACCTGAGAGAGCAATTCCTTGATGCTACGATGATCAGTTCGAATAACAAATTGACTGCCAAGGAGATACTGTCTCCAACGCTTGACTGCCTCAGTTATGGCAAACAATTCCCTTACATAGGCCGAAGCAACACTCATTCGAGGGCCAAGCTTTTTGCTGAAGAAGGCAAGGGGTTTATCATCTTAAAGCAGCACTGCTCCTACACCAGACATGGAGGCATCCGTTTCCACAACAAAAGGAGCAGAAAAATCAGGTAAAGCTAATGCAGGAATAGCAGCCATGGATTGTTTGAGAGCAATGAAGGCGTCAGTAGCAGTAAGAGACCAGGAGAACTGATCCGTTTTTAAAAGGTCAGTTAATGGTGCTGCAATCGAAGCATAATGACTTACGAAATGTCTATAATAACCGGTTAGGCCAAGGAAGCTTCGAAGTTGTCTCACTGTTGAAGGATTTGGCCATTCAAGCATGGCAGAAATTTTTTTAGGATCCGCTTGAACTCCAGTAGCAGAAACCATATGACCCAAATAGTCGATCTCTTGTACCCCAAAGCTGCACTTACTCAATTTGACATAAAAGTGATTTTACTGCAGTAAAACAAGAACAACATGTAAATGAGTTAAATGATCTAAGAAGGAAACACTGTATACCAGTATGTCATCGAAAAAAACAATGAGAAATTTGCGGAGGTAAGGCTTAAGTAGCTGGTTCATCATGGCTTGGAAGGTTGATGGAGCATTGGTAAACCGAAGGGCATCACCAAAAATATATAGTGTCCCTTATGAGTACGAGAGGCCGTCTTGTGAACATCCGCTGGAGTCACTCATATTTGATGATAACCAGCTCGAAGAACAAGCTTAGAGTAGAAGGCAGCCCCCAAAAGTTCATCAAGAAGTTCATCAATGGTGGGGATGGGAAATCGATCTTTAATGGTGATGGCATTGAGTGCCCTATAGTCAATACACATGCGCCATGTCTTGTCATGTTTCCTGACCAAGAGAACGGGTGAAGAGTATGGGCTGTGACTAGGCTCAATGAATCCAGTGGAAATGAGATCATGAACCTGTCTTTCGATTTCCTCCTTTTAATGATATGTATATCTATAGGGCCGAACATTGACTGGTCAAGAACTTGGTTCCAAGTAAATAGAATGATCACTATTACGAAAGGGTGGCAATGTTTGTGGGATTGCAAAAATAGATTGAAATCGAAGAAGAAGATCCCACAATTCTGGAGCAAAGCTCGACTGCAGGCAACTAAGTCAGAGCTGGTAGAATCGGACCCGTGTTATGCGTAGGTTGCTGCATATTCGAGGAATTTGGGTTCTGATTTTGAGCCATGAACTCACAAAGACGAGTGTCCATTTGAAGAACCGATTCTGTAAGTTGATCCAAACGCTGCTGCAGATCCGATCGTGTAGACTGCACTTCTTGGTGGAATTCAGATCGTAATGCAACTTCTTGGATTCTCATGGTTAAGTTCAAATTGGGATGAAAGCACCAGATGTTGAGAATGCACAGTGAAAGGAAGAGAGAAACAGAACGAAACCAATTTTGTATTCAATTAATTGCCTTTTACACATACAGTACTTAGGTTTTATATACCCCAATCATCCCATTACAAGTAACTCCTAATACTCAACAACTAACCAACTAACTTCAACTGTACAGCACTGACTAACTAACTTCCCTTACGTGCATACACTACTCAATGGAAGTATTTTACACAAAGTCACGAAGCCATGCAGGAGACCTTCTCTGCCTCGATGGCCTTGAAGTATCCACTGCTAATGATTCTGCTTCCTTTGCCGTATCATTATAGTTTCGAAAAGAGAAAAAAAATAACTTTAACATTATAACTATGTATTCCCGAAAATACATAATTATAAATTTTTGACCGTACAACTCTCACTTTATAAATTATTTTGATATATATATATATATATATATATATATATATATATATATATATATATATATCGTAAGTTAATCTAGTAAAAGCCATTGGCCATTAGACAGCTGAGTTAATAATAATAATAATAATGTAATAGGTGTGTTTGCCGAAAAAAATAAAAATAAATAAATAATGTAATAGGTGTGATATATAGCATCTAATATATATCAATTGTTACTGGCTACTTTATAATTAACTTTTCTTCCTGCTTTATTAAATACCTTTTATTAGCTTAGTTATGCATGTCTAAATTTATTATTTTTGTTTAAATATTGGATTAATTTTGGAATAAAAGTGTTGTTGATGTTGTTTAAATATTGAATTAACTCAATTTCGACCTATTCAATAGTGAGGGATCGAATGCCAATAATTTAAAAAATTAATTCGTACCAAGTTTTCATCCCATCGACACCTCTAGCTAGTTGATGTTTTGCTTCATTGTTTGATGGTGTTAAATATGATATTTATTGCTCCGTCCTTTTGCAAAGGATTTTGCTCCATTCATGGCTTCAAATTAAGGGCATGCTATACAAGTTTGAAAAATCTTACTCGGAAATTTTCGCAGGGCCAACTTAGCCTGCGGCATGAAATTAAAGAAAACTAGCTGTTATTCTGAACGCGTAACGTTTACGGAACATTTTTAAAGCATCATTACATCTTGTCCAAGTGAAAGAATACACAAAGAAAAGCTCCACTAGGTGGAATTGGCCTGCTCCTACAGTTATTGCTTTATTTTCTATTAAAAACCATTTGGATTAATGAATTATACTATCATCTACACGTGATGGAGAACGGTGAAGTGGACACGCTCTTCGCATTAAATTATATTAATAACTAACCCCATCTTCTTATTAGTTATATCACAATTCTTAGCTATAAGTCTTTGCTATGGCTACTCCCCAACCTCTTTCAGCGTATTTGAAATTAATTTATGCTTTTCTTTCCCTTTGCTACTAGCACGACTCACTCCAGAATGACGTACAAAGCATGTTCTAATTTTTTATACCTCTTTCAGCTTGTTATTAAAGGAAAATATTTTCAGTATTATGGATGGATAGACCACATTGTATATCATTTACCAAACATGAAAAAAAGTAACATATTTATACTAACAAAAAAATATTTCTGTGCAGATAAATTATCTGCATTTAATTTCAAAATGATGTTGTTTTGAATTAAAAATGTAAAAAATTATAATTATAAAGACTATAATAACCCTGAAATAAATTAAAATTACAAACCATCATGATTTATGTCCTAAAACGACGTCGTATTGGACTTACTGCAAATAACTTATTTGCAATAACTGTAGAAAAAAATGAACCCTTATACTAATCCTACTTTTATAATTATTTTCTTCCATATCTATTTTTCTTTTTTTCTTTTTTTCTTTTTTGACACTCGTTGCACAAAAAATACTCTCATTTTTTACGAAACTCAATTAGCTCTGCTACCATGGGGCCTACCTCCTATGTAATTAAGTGCCGAGCGCGTGCTGGATTTTCCTCTCACTCTTAAGCACTTACATTTAGTCTAATGCCCTATCAATAACATATGGCGTATGGTGTGGAGTTATATATATATATATATATAGAGGGGAATATGACTTTTCTGCAAGAAGAAAAAAAAAAATTTTTTTTCTTACACACTCATTTAAAAATGGGACCCACCAAGAAACACAAGAAAAAAAAAAATAAAACAGATGACAGCGCATCACATATGAATATGCAGGAAAAAGTTTTCATCTTGAACGGCATAAGACAATACAATTCCATATATATATGTGTACTCTGTACTCTGCGTCTCTGCGGGCGTAGGACTAATCCTTGTTTGGGCTTACAGCCTACAGGCATTAATCAATTGTATGTAGGAATAGTTTTTCCAGACAAATAAAGTTCAATTTGCTAATTTCTAATCACTGAACCACACACGTTGGGACTCCATGTATGAGATGAACTGGTACTTGATGGGGTACTTTGGGAAACCTTGAGGGAAACCCATTAACGGAAGCTCGCAAAACTCATTGGGAAGGTGTAGTTTTAGACGATCATAAGTTCTGTTTTGCCACAAAAAAGCTAAAAAATTCTGGGGTTCTTTAAATATATATATTTTTTGTTGTGGGCCCTTTTTGGCTCCGCCGTGCTGTGGCGGAGCCACTTGGTGTCTGGAGATGGCTTCGGCTCGGACTAAATTTTAACAAAATATATTTATCATGTATAGTTATATAATTAATTATAATTTGGCCTAGTCTAAAATTGTAATTTGGCCCTATCAAAAAATTAAAATATATTTGGTAAGAGATTTGGGTAAGTTGTATTAAGTTATTAATTTGTTCCATTTCCATTTATTTAAAAAAATTAAAATATATTCAATAAAATTAAAAAAAATTTAATAAAATTATAACTGTTTTATGTTTCCTGCCCAGGTGTTTAGTATTTAATATAATTTAAATCTATTATTATATGAATTAACTAAAATTAAGAAAAATAAATACATATATAATATTTTGGGCCGGCTCCGGTTGGAGCCTGGCTCCGCCACTGTCGTCCTGCATACATCACCCTTTCGAGCATGACAATCTGTTAGGAATGATCAGCCCAACATGAAGAGGAGAGCTGGCGCCCCTTCGTGGGCCAAGGATTATGTGGTTTAAGCAGCCCAAAATATTACTGTTGTCATGGTTCTTTTATTTGCTGTCATAGGTTCTGTTACATACCATTAAGTGGAGTAATTGTTGTTAGTCGTTTTGGGCCTTATTATTAGCTTTCAATAGTGAATTTGCTGTTATGCATTGTAATTAGTATCTGTTGTTAGTAACCGATACAAGCATGAGTCATGGTGTATGTGTCCTGTTTTTATGCTTTCTGTTGGAGTTCTTAGAGACGTGGCATATATGCCTGATAGGGTCATTTTGTGAATCAGATTATCAATATACAGAATCATTTCCTTTGTTTTCTCTGATTTTCTCTTGAAATTCATCTTGTTCCTTCGTTGAGATTCCACTGTAGGATCCGCTATCCTATCATTGGTGCTTTCATTGATTTTGGAGCTCTCCAAGATTTCATCATGCGTGTCCAGGAATTGGCCGATGAGTTTAGTGCGTTCCAGCTTCGTGTTGATCGTAGCTTGGACGATCTGCAAGCTTGGGTTGAGTTGCGTTTCACTGAGCATCAAAATCAGTTCATCAGTCTTACGGCTCAATTACAAGAAATTCATGTCGCGGTGGTTGGGGCCAATACTCAAACACATGGCGTGCCTTCTGCTTCTGTTCATGATTCTGGCGGAACATCACAGCCGCGTTTCAATGCTGATGATCCTCGTTCTCTTCTGAAATCTATTAGGATGGAGTTTCCTATTTTCAATGGTTATGATCCCAATAGTTGGATCTTTCGTACTGAGTTGTATTTCGGGTTGCAGCAAGTCCCGATTGCACTTCAGGTCCGTTTGGCTGGCATGCGGATGGAAGGATTGGCAGGACCTTGGTTTCAGTGGCTTTTTAATGGTGGTTCCATTCATTCGTGGGAGCAGCTGAAATTAGCAGTTCGTCAGCATTTTGGAGGAACGACTTATACTGACTTGAGGGGAGTGCTTTCCAAGCTAACACAGGAGGGCAATTTGGATGAGTATATTAAGAAATTTGAGGCTCTTATTAAACAGGTAACTGAGTTTTCGGATGAGGTCCTGATGAGTTTTTTTGTCTTCGGATTATTACCTGATCTACGCAGGGCCATTCAAGTACATTCTCCCACATCTCTCCATCAAGCTATGCAGCTTGCCATTACCTATGATGCACATTTTGTCGAGTTGCGTTCTTCTTTTTCTTCCACAGGGAGCAAGAAGATCTTTGCTAAAAATTCATACACAGTGGAGCAACCCAAGCCTTTGACTTCCATTCTGCCAAACCAGAAGCCTTCTTTTCCAGCATTACCTTCGAATGTTCCTTTTAAGAGGTTGAGTAATGAGGAACTAATGAAGAAGAGAGAGCTCAGCTTATGTTATACATGTGATGAGAAGTGGAATTCTAGACATAAGTGTAAGTCCAAGTTGTTTCTCTTGATTGGTGATTGGGAGGATTTGGGTGATGAGACTGAAGAACAGATTATGTGGGAACCAGAAGAGTCACATGAAGTGACACATGAGGTTGCCTTGCACTCTTTAAAAGGGGATACTAATCCAAGGGCTCTCCAATTTCAGATTGAATTCAAAGGCAGGCACATTCCTGTATTGGTTGATTCAAGGAGTTCCCATAACTTCATCCAAAAGCATTTGGTTGATGAGCTGGGATTACAAACAGTGAAGGTTCCTCGCATGAGGGTGTTCTTGGGGAATGGAGAGTTTCTCATCTGTGACAGGAAATGTTTGAAAGTCCCTTTGAGCATTCAGGGATATTCTTTTGTAGTTGATTTGTGGATAATTGAACTCTTTGGATTTGGGATTATATTAGGCATTTCTTGGCTGAGTCTACTTGGCAGGGTTATCCATGATTATGCGGAGTTATCCATGGAGTTTATGACTAAAAGAGGCAGGGTGATGTTGCAAGGTGAGACTCATTGCAGGAATGGAAAATTGGTTGACCAACAATGTCTGAGTTTAGAAGGGAGGAAGGAGAATGTGGAGTCTTCTATTTTACCCGAATTGTAGGAGTTGAAACAGAAAATCCCTGCTATCATTTGGGATGTTTTGGTGCATTTCCAACCTGTTTTCCAATTACCCAAGGAGCTGCCACCTTCCAGGAGCTGCGACCATGCCATTAATTTGGTAAATGGAGCTCGGCCAGTTAATGTCAAGCCATATAGATATGGCTATCATCAAAAGGAGGAGATAGAAAATCAAGTCTCTGAATTATTGGCTTCGGGACTTATCAAAGAGAGCAGGAGCCCTTTTTCTTCACCTGTTTTGCTTGTCAAAAAACAAGACAATTCATGGAGAATGTGTATTGATTATAGGGCCCTGAACAACATCACCATTCGAGATCGTTTTCCCATACCGACCATTGATGAGTTACTAGACGAGTTGAAAGGTGCCCGGATCTTTACCAAGTTAGACTTGAGGAGTGGCTATCATCAGATCTTATTGATTCCAGAAGATACTTCCAAGACTGCTTTCAAGACTCATGAAGGGCATTATGAGTTCTTGGTGATGCCCTTCGGCTTAACCAATGCTCCTTCAACTTTCCAAGCAGCCATGAACCACATGTTTAGGCCTTATCTTAGGAAGTTTATTATATTTTTTTTATGATATCCTTATTTATAGTGGTTCCAGGGATGAGCATTATAATCATCTTGTAATAACTCTGACTTGTTTGCAGGAAAATTTGTTTATAGTCAAGCTTAGTAAGTGTGCTTTTTCCTTGGCTGAAGTGGATTATTTAGGCCACTTGGTGTCTGGAAAAGGTGTGAAAGCTGATCCCACTAAAATTGCTGCCATGAAGCATTGGCCACTGCCTAAAACCATCAAACAGTTGAGAGGCTTTATTGGTTTGACAGGGTATTACAGAAGATTCATTCAACATTATGCAGCCATAGCATCCCCATTGACAGATTTGTTGAAGAAGGATTCCTTTCACTGGTCCGAGGAGGTTGCCCAAGCTTTTGAAGCTTTGAAGGAAGCCATGTCAAGCACTCTTGTCCTTTCTCTCCCTGATTTCTCCTTGCCCTTTGTAGTGGAGACTGATGCCTCGGCTGTTGGAATTGGTGCTATGCTCCAGCAGCATAATCATCCTATTGCATTCTTCAGTAAGAAGCTGGGACCTAAAATGAGGGTGGCTTCCACTTATGTTAGAGAGTTGTATGCTCTCACTGAAGCAGTTAAGAAGTGGAGGCACTATTTGCTGGGCTCTAAATTCATAATTCGTATAGATCATAGAAGTCTGAAGGAACTCTTAACTCAAACTGTCCAAACAATTGAGCAGCAAAAGTATGCTTGCAAATTAATGGGATTTGATTTTTCCATTGAATACAAGCCAGCATCAGCCAATATAGTTGCTGACTCTTTGTCTAGGCGCTGTGAGGAAGACCAAACCGGTTTGACTTTAGCTTTACTATCTGAACCTACCTTTTCTTTGGTGGATCAGATTCGGGAGGAGAACAAAATTGATCTAGAGTTGATCAATATTCAGATGAAGCTGCAACAACAGGAGCTGGTGGATTCTGATATCATGGACAGGGATGGAATTCTGTATTATAAGAGTTGTTACTGGTTGGGTGCAACTTCTGCCTTGAAGGATGGTATTATGCAGGAAGCCCATTCAACTTTAATGGGGGCATGCTGGTATTGTTCGAACTTTTTTAAGGCTATCTGCCTCTTTTCATTGGAAGGGAATGAGGAAGGATGTTCATGACTTTGTCAAAAGATGCTCAATATGCCAAATGATTAAGACTTCCACCTCACCTCCTTCTGGATTGCTTCAACCGTTACCAATACGTGATGGGGTCTTCGAAGATTTGAGCATGGATTTCATTACAGGGCTGCCTTCTTCTAAGGGATTCACTGTGATATTGGTGGTGGTGGACCGCTTGACCAAATTTGCTCATTTTGGTGCCTTAGCCACTCCCTATACGGCTGCAAAGGTTGCTTCCCTTTTCTGTGATATGGTGGTCAAGTTACATGGTTTTCTAAAAACCATAGTTTCTGATAGGGATTCAGTATTCTTGAGTAATTTTTTGTCACAACTCTTCAAATGCAGTGGCACCATATAGGAAAATTACTTTAGCTAACAGGAAGTGCCAAAAGCTTGCTAAGAGGTACTTTGTTCCTTTCCCTATCATTAGAAACTTGGGACCTGTGGCTTATCAAGTAGAGTTACCTGAAGGCTGCAAAATTCATCCATCCTTTCATGTTTCTGTTCTCAAGCTATATAAGGGAGATCATGTATCTGCTGCTTTGGCCTTGCCAAATATGAATCATGGTAATCACCCTATTCAATTTCCTATGGCTGCCTTGATGTCTAAACAGGTTTCGGATGAACAGGGAGGCAAAAAACAATGGTTGATTCAATGTTCCAACTCTCTCCCTGAAGATGCAACGTGGGAGGATGAGGCTGACATTCTGCTGTTCTACGCAGATTTTGTGTTGCCTATTATGAACCTTGAGGACAAGTTTCCCTTTGAAGATGGGGGCAATGTTAGGAATGATCAGCCCAACATGAAGAGAGCTGGTGCCCCTTCGTGGGCCAAGGATTATGTGGTTTAAGCAGCCCAAAATATTACTGTTGTCATGGTTCTTTTATTTGCTGTCATAGGTTCTGTTACATACCATTAAGTGGAGTAATTGTTGTTAGTCACTTTGGGCCTTATTATTAGCTTTCAATAGTGAATTTGTTGTTATGCATTGTAATTAGTATCTGTTGTTAGTAACCGATACAAGCATGAGTCATGGTGTACGTGTCCTGTTTTTATGCTTTCTGTTGAAGTTGTTAGAGACGTGGCATATATGCCTGATATGGGTCATTTTGTGAATCAGATTATGAATATACAGAATCCTTTCCTTTGTTTTCTATGATTTTCTCTTGAAATTCATCTTGTTCCTTCGTTGAGATTCCACTGTAGGATCCGCTATCCTATCACAATCACTCTTTGAAGAAGAGATTAATATCCATAAAAGATCCATTTAATAAATTAAGATCCCCAAAAAGTTAACATGAGATAATTAAAAATAATTAGTTAAGTAATTTTATTTGTTAATTTATGAAGTCCGGGACATTTAAAAGCATATACATATATAATATATTTCTGGACCAATTGAAGATGAGCAGTTTCAGTTTTTGGGATGTTTGGTAGAGAGATAAATTTTAGAATCCTTGGAAACTGAGATTGTGAATCATATTTACCCACATTTGATATAAGGATTGTGAAAACTTTTTTGGGAAAATCAAATTCCCAGGATTTCAATTTATGAATACTCCATCTCTCCAGAAAGTATCTGAATTCTTTCACTAAGGTATTCGCATACCACATGGTATCCGAATACTTTCACCACAATATTCGAATAGTTCACATTGTTCGAATACTTCCACTAAGGTATCTGAATACTTTTCTTCCCATAAAAGTATCTCAATACTCCTTCAAGAGTATTCAACTACCTGCTGATGAGTATTCGAATACTCCACGAAAAGTATTCGAATACTTATCAGACAGAATGCAGAAACTTGTGCAGTTTCTGTATAATCCCATTTTTAAGGGTCCAAATGTGATTGGGAGTCCAATAACTCCACAAACAGAAGTCCATTAATGTATTTCAAACATAGTTCATTAACCTTTAACTTATATAATCAAAGTTTCCTCATTTAGTGGCTTAATCAAGCTAAGATCATGAAAATATAAGGGAGGTGATCATTGTATACCTCAAGCTCCAAAAACTCAGAAAATGGGACAGACTTGGAGCCTCCAACACAGCTCCAAGGTTCTGGATTTAAAGGACCACGAAAATACACCACAAGCTTGATCCTTTTACTATAAAAATGGCTTTTTGAAGCTCCCACAACCAACTAAATGGCTCTCCAACTCAACAACCAAGGATATCAGCCTCACACACTCAAAACAGCAGCTAAGCAACTCAGAATGTGGGGTCTCTCTACCTCCCAATGTTTGCTCACAAGTTTCTACAAGGCTATAGATGAAGAATCCATCATAAAGGTGGTGTCTTAAGGAATTCTATGAAGAAAATGCAATGGTTTGATGAAGAAGAAAGGTGGCAGCAGCTGAGCACCTAGAGAACTCACAGCCTAGGGTTTAGTGCCAAGCACTATTTATAGGTGGTTTAAGTTTAATCACACTATATTAGCACTAATAGCTACGCTTATCATTTTAATCCCAAACTTTGGATTCTGAACCTAGCCATTTTTCTAGGATTTGTCATATTTTTATTTTATTTTTCGCAGCACTTTGCCGGTACGCGCTTTTACGTAACTGATATCAATCCTGACGTCAATTCTCATTATTTTGACTCCAAACTTGTTATACTAGTCCTAGATATTATTCTAGTGATATATACATAATTTTCATAATTTTTCGGAATACCTTATCGGTACGTACTTATACCGTGAGGCAGAATCGGTATCTGCACTTTTCCTCAGAAAAACGACTTTCAACATTATTAGTCACTTACTATAATTATTTAAGCCTTCTCATAATTATTAGGGTCAATTATGGAATTATCTCTTAATCTCATAATTAAATTAATTAAATT
This sequence comes from Gastrolobium bilobum, assembly GCF_033153095.1. Classification (NCBI taxonomy): domain Eukaryota; kingdom Viridiplantae; phylum Streptophyta; class Magnoliopsida; order Fabales; family Fabaceae; genus Gastrolobium; species Gastrolobium bilobum. The sequence continues at coordinate 72,635 of NW_026898999.1, forward strand.
TCTAAATTAACGGTGCAAGTTCTTACACTGAGCAATATTGATTCTTCTTCTTCTTTATGAGTTCTTCTTCTTTTTATTTCTTTGTTTTGTTTAAGCCAGTTATGTTTGGCAAATTTTCTTTTGTAGTTAGGGTCATGGATTCGATGTGAACCTTTTATGATTTCTGAATTGTTTTTATAATTGTTTTAATTCAAATAGTTTTATTTTACCTTGAATGAATTTTTCCATATCCTTAGTAGAATTGATCACTATATTATAGGGCTTTGAGGGTTAGAGCTCACAATAGGCATATTGAGGTTTTAATTCAGACTAGGGTAAAATAACAATTTGTACATGATCTAGACATAAGCTTATATGAATTGCAGACTTTTTAATTCATTCACTTAATGCTTGATTCAAGAGGGATTACTAGGACACTAGGATTCTAATTGGGTTAAAGGGTTAAATACACTAAGACATTAGGGTTTAACTAATTAATTTGAGAAAGATGAATTGTCTAAACTAGTGAGTTAATTAATTATAAGAATTAATTCAGATTTATAAGGGAGGATCAAAGATGAAGTGTATCATGGCTACAGTTCTGTATTACAATTTCTTTGCTCATATATTTTCTTTGCGTTCTTGATTTTCATTATAATTAATTTTAATTCAAAATCTATTTGCTAAACCAGATTAGATTGTCCAAATTAAGGGGAATAGTTAGGATAATACTTGGTGTTTTAATCCTCGTGGGAACGATACCCTACTCGCACTTTTATTACTTGAAACGATCGGTATACTTGTCGCAATCGTAACAGAAACCAAGCAAGATTTCACCTTTGTTCATATTCTCTCACTTTGATCATCCCAAACACTTGGAAGCAAGCAACTTGTAGGATAAAAACCCATTCTTGAAAGGTTCTAGCTGCCGCCTTGTGAGGTTAGAGAACTATTCTTCTTTGTTGATTGAGTTGGAGGCCTTTATACCACAATTGGAGCACCAAGGAGTCACCTTTGAGAAGAAAGAACCATCCTTTGACAAGTCATTTTCGGGCACTTGTTTTGGCAGCAGTGGAATGTGTGTTGTAGACCATGAAGTCCCTTCCTTTTGCTGTCTTGAAGCTCATGGGTATATGCCTCATCACTTCCCTTATTGTTTTCATGAAAATAACTTGATTTGAAGATGTAAAATTATGAGTTTTGATAATTTGAACATTGGTTGATGAACCTAAGTGTTAAAATGCATTCTAAGTCGATGGGATAGATGTATCTAGGTAAAAGGTAGCAATTTAATGGATTATTTTGTGTTTAGTTGCTGTTTTTGGCCACTGTCGCAAAATATCCGGATATGTGCAACGACAGCAAACCTGTTTTAGTAAAAATTTGATATCTAGAGCTACAGAGCTCCAAATCAAGTGTCGTTTGGATCTATGTGTATCTAACACTTAGAGAAACAACCCTGTAAAATTTCGTAGCAATTGGATAAGTGGTTTGATCTCAGTATTAGTTTGAAGTCGCGTCTTGGTTGCTGGAAATTCAATTTGCAGTAGTCACTTTGCGAAAATCATAACCGGAGTTATACAACTCCAATTGAGACAAAAAAATATGTCGTTGGAAAGCTTAAGATGTCTAGTTTAAAAATTTAAAATCTTAGAATGTTTGGTAAATATTTGCAACTGCAATTTTAAAAATGGTAAAGACAGTTTGTGCTTGGGGGCTTTGGGAGAAGCCTGCAGTACGCTAAACGAAAAAGAAAATATGTTCCGTTTGACATGAAATTGTAGGATATGATTATTGATGATGTGTTTCCAATTAAACCAAATTGTGGCTCACTGGATTGTTTTGTTGTTGGTGATCACGTTGATACTGAGTTGGTATTAAAGGACTTTACCGATACAGGTAAGCTTTTGGTCCTTGGTTTTATCCGTTGCTTGTTCCGCCAAACCCCATGGGGGATTGTTTTATGTCCATGGTATGTTTTATGGAATAATATTTGTTTATGTTATGAGTATTGGATAAGCTATTGAGCTGGATTATGGAATTATATCTGTTTATGTTATGAGTATTGGATATGTTGTTGAGCTGAATGATGATATAATGCATTTGCCATATGTTATGTATGTGAGGTGCTCCACCTAGACGATAACCCCTGAGTATGTGGAGACATACAAGATGGTAACTCCGTGGGTGAGGTACAAGAGTACTGTGGGTTATAGACGTACGTAATTCCTACCTTTTATTCTCTGGCCAGTAGGATGCATACACACATGACATGGACATATGCGGCATTGCACACTCATTTGATATATTGCATGGCATGCTCATTTTATATACTGCATTGTTTACTTCTATAAATGGCCCGGTATAGCCATTCCCTTCACTTTATTATTAATCTGCTTCTTTATATACTGCCTTCACTGTTTTAGAACTTATATTATACCTGTAAGTGAGCTTGGGGTGGAGGATTCCTTGAGGACCCCTTGTCTTACTGAGATTTCTGTTAGAAATATCACCTTTTTTTGGGGCACGTTTTCAGGAGATGACGTTCGTGAGACGAACACTGATAGAGGCAAGAGGCCAGCATAAAGTTTTCATTATTGATATGAGCAATGCATATTATGATTATGTATTTTGCCATGACGAGACTTTATTATGACTAGACTTGATTGGATTATGTTATTATTTGAGGTGAGCATAGGGGTTGTCTATGCCACTATTTAATGACCTTTTTATTTGTTGACTTGAGTATTTGTATTATGGCACTATGAGTTATGGATGCTTTTGAATTGTTATTTATGAGTACAAGGTATTTCAGGTTTTACTTTAGTGTTGCAATTACATAAGTATTGTTATTAAAAGAAAAAGTTAATCCACCATAATGATTAGACTTGTTTATGTGAAGAAAACAATTATTGCTTCCGCGATTAATTATTGCAAGCTGCGCTTTAAATACCATTTGTATGTTAATACATCGGCTGCAGACGGGGTGTTACACTCGCTAGCCTTGCTCGCTCAAGCAAGCAGGCTAGCAAAGAAGTAGGCAATTTTTGGGTTTTGTGGTACAAGCTTGCTAATGTGAGAAAGCCAGCAAGCATAAAATAATGCTCTTTCTGGTATTTCTTGGCTTGAACTTCATCTTTTTTTGGCTCCCTTGATCCATTAATGTTGTGATTTAGCATTTTATACCTGAAACGAATATAGTTCAAAGTCAGAATGATGTCAAAACATTAAAACCTTAAAGTATTTTTCATTTAATTAAATATGTTATATTCTTGACAAGCTACAATGACATTCAACATACTTTTTCACCTAAAAATATAATGTGTGTGACACTTAAGAATTACCATATGATACTTTCCTCCATTTTCTTGGTGAGCAAACGGAGAAGAAGATAGTTGTTAAAAAGATTGAAAATATTGGGGACTGCATTGCAGTTTGAGGTGTTCGTGATGAGGATCAATTTTACATTTCGGTGAAGGCAACGAAGAACCAGAACCAGCGTAAACAAGCTGAGAGAGCCAAGAATGGAGAAACTGAAAGTGCATATTCAACTCCAAAGAACAAGCTTGATGTTTATGAGAATAACGACTCGTAGTACTCCTCGACAAGAATGGCTGAATGTTAACTACAAAAGTTTTGAAAGAAAATGATGGGTCAATTGAGAATTATAAAGGGTAGTTTTGTAAAATCAGCCCACATTCCCAGTAATTATTGACAATCAACCAAATATAGACTCAGGTAACTTGAGCCAACATTGATAGAAATATTTTGGCCTATCAAATAACTTTTTGATAGTATTTTTGTGAAATTCACTTTCCCAGCATATTCCAGTGATCACTTTTTCAGGAATAAAAAATTTCTCTTCTATCAAACATCCCCTAATTAAAGTCACAAGATTACCTATGAAGGTTACTTTCTATATCATTCCATCATGTATAACTCATATTTTAACTGACTGCATAATAAATATTTGACACCGATGTAATCATCTCCAAGTGGACTTCGTCCAATTTCTTTCATTTGTTTGTCAAATCACGAGGGTTTTTAATTAGACGACAAGATAAAGTCTTTATAAGAACTCATTCTTATTAAAGAATACGTCATCTTAATGATTAGTTCTAATATGGATTAAGTCTGCATGCGTAAGGATTAATTATGTTCAAGCCGACCTACTCTACAAGCCCATACCTAGAACCTCTTATAGGACACCCATGATGAGCCACTTTTCCCTTTGTTACACACACCCCTTTGGCAAAGTCGTTTATAGTTCTTCAGTGCACAGTGATCTGCTTGATTCAAGGGTATCTAACCTACAGATACCTTGGAGAAAGCACCTAGTATAATGACCTTAACTGGTAAATCTTAATTAGAGGTTTAATTTAAGGATTTAAATGCCATAATTAGATTCAGAGCGTGCTTTCGAGTATTTTGACTGTAATCATGACTAGGTCATGAACAGTGCGTTCTGCCGGATAATCTGCATTCTTGTGAATTAACCGGTAGAGCTTAAATGAGAAAAATGATTTTAGAGACATAATTTGATAATTCTGACGCCAAATATGAGTTCAAAACGAAAAATTGTATAGTCTGGCACTTTCCGTGAAAATCTCGTGAATGGTGTTTTCTACCGGGTATTTTGTACTGCTGTTTAAGCAATCGGTAGAGTCCAGAAACAAATAATTGATGAAATAAGAATAAGAAAGTCCAATATATGCCAAGCAAGTCAAAAGACACCCAAGAATGATAAATTAATGAGTTTTAAGTTTTGTATGCAAACGGTGCACAATTAGTGAACCACAGTGCATTTCGTCAAAAACGGTGCAGAAATCGTACTGTAAATTACGAATATTGTTCCGTAGAAAATAAAAATTAATGTAAATGAGTTCCGAAAAATAAAAATATGTCAGTAGCTTTAAGTTAGTTCCGAATCAGTTTAAGTGAAAATACGCGATAGAAAAACAACCGGTAAAAAGGGTCACCTATGCATATAAGTCCAAATCACTTAAGATGACACTATTCACATCAGCTCCCTCCCCTTCTCTCTCCTCAAGGCCGAGCCTCTCCTCTATGGAAGGCTAGGTTTTCAAGCTTTGTTCCTCCTTTGATTTCTCCCTCCACACTAAACCAAATCCTTATGTCCATTACACGAAATTCATAGGAAATCACCTAAGGAATCCATTCCACCACTTTGATTGAGCTGATTTGGCTTGTGGAGAGAGTTATTCCTCACCCCCAATTTGTGGCACTATTCATCCAAGTGCAAAGGAGTGGATTTTGAGTGAGCTAAGCTTAGGTTTTGTTCTTTGGACCTTGAATAAGCAACTATAGGTAAGAAACCTCTATTTCCATGGTTTTATTTTTGTGATTTAAGTCTTGAAAGTTTGGAGCATGTTTTGGGTGGGAAATAATTGAGTTTAGAATTTGATATTGATGATGGATTGTTGTTGTTTAGGAAGTTGTAGTGTGAATTAAGCATCAACATGTGATTAAAGATTGAAAAGCCCCAGTGCACCTCCCTCCCTAGGTTTCGGCCTTGATAGGTAAATAGGGTTTATTATGCAAAAAATTTAATTACATGGATTGTGAAGGTGGTATGGTAGGGTAAGTGGAGATTTAAATGTAAAAATTGGAAATACCAAAGTGAGAAAATGCTATGGTGTGTACCCCTATGTTTGGGTCATGATGTGCTAGTGAGGGGCTTGATATTCCAAAATTTAATTGGAACCTTGTGGATATACATATATATATATATATATGTATGTATGTATGTATGTGTAAGTTGTTAATTAAGTGAAGAAAATGAAATGTAAAAGAAAAGAACCCTTTGCCTTTACCTTTATAGATTTCGGCCTATAGGGTGATTTAAGGATAGATTTTGTTACATTTTATTTTAATAAAATGTGGAGTTTTCAATGCATGTAATTGATGAATTGAAGGAGTAAAATGACTTGAAAATTGTTGAAAGAAATATTGGTTCCCGTTTAAGTGTACCCACTGCTTTATGAAGAAAAATGGCATGAATTATGTTTAAAATTCTCAAGTGGATACTTAGTTAATTTAGGGAACGTTAACGATTATAAAATGGTAAGTTAAAGGAAATTATAAAGGTGTGGTTTTGACTTGTGCATTGGCATAGGATTGGCATAATGTGAGGAAACGAAAAGGAACAATAAGATGTATACCTTGTGTAAATTTCATGGCAATTGTAAAATTTTATTGATTTTTGTTTTGAATCCTTCTCTAGGTGTGCCTAGGGACTGAGAGGGTTTGAATTTCCATTGAAGCTATATAAGTAACTTGCACGACAAGTAAGCGAATTATAAGCTCTATGTTTAAGGAGTCTTTTCCTGCTTGAGTGCTCCACCATAGTTAGTGAACTGTGGTTGGATTGTATGATTGTTTTGATGTTTTGTATAGATGCATTCATATAGAGCTATTTGATAACATGATATGACTTGTTCTGATATGATTTCTGTATTCATTGTATGGTACACTGATATCTTCTTGGGGTTCCCCTGAGATTAACGATGTACGCCTCTGATATGTTCTGGTTCCGCTTGGGGTCCTCCCTTGGGAACACGTGCGTTGATTTCCGCTTGGGATCCTCCCTTGGGAATGACTGTGTACGCCTCTGATAAGATATGTATAAGTGCTTTGTTCTGTTATGATATCTGTTATATGTTGCATTGGTATACTCTGTATCTGACTTTCACGCAGGAGTGAGCCAGGGGTATAGAGAATTCTCTATAAACCTGGAGCTTATTGATATTGTTATCTCACCCCTCTTTGGGGACATCATTTCAGGTTCTCAGATTCCCGGTGAGCCCTCACTAGGCAGGGACGCGACCTGTGGTTGAGGCGTTTGGACAGATCAGATTTTGAGTAGCTGTAGGCTACTACTATTTTGGAGTGTATTTATGTTATTTAGTATTTTAGCATTTTGGTGGATCATGATATCTGATCCTTTACTTTGTATATGGTCCGTATATGTTTTGTAAATGTCTTTCAGTTTGATGCATGTACATTTGTGTATTCAGGCAGGTTGATATGACGATGTAGTATTCAGTTATGTTTACGTGTTGGATTGCATGCTGTTAAATATAGGGGCACGGAGCCCAGTTATGCATTCGCCCATGGATGGGTATATGATTTTATATGGATGTCTAGTACTGCTGAATGTATATACTGTATAAGCTGTCTATCAGGAACTCTTGGGAGTGGGATTGAAAAATCCCCAGTTGTCCGATTTACAGAGGTTACTCTGCCCGATTTTCGTGTCCATCGAATAACAATTAAACTAGAAAAAGAAAAAGTTAGCTCGTATTTTCGTAAGTTAAGTCTTCCGCTGTTTCTGTTTGTATCATATGCATGTTAATTGAACCAGCTCGAGATGGGAATGTTAGTCCTAGATCCAAAAGTAATTTACTAGCCCATTGGGCTAGACATCTCTGTCTCTAAGATATAACACCCTTTATCCCACATTGCTGCCCACTGAGTACTAACAATATAGCAGCATGCCTTGTCACATTGATAAGACAAAGCTAGGCATCAAAAAAGCACTCTCTCTCCCACACTTGAGAGGACTTTCCCTCTCTAAATACTTCATTCACCCATGGAAAAGGCACATTCTCCTTTATTCTAAAAGAGAGTTGTTACTCTGCCTCGATGCAAAGTCATTCTAGCCATACATACTCTCCCCCTTTGCAGTACACATGCCTTGCAACATAGGAAGCTTCATCAGGGCATTGGTCTATACCATTGTCACTATAAACACCCCTATATTAACATACTTCACCCTCCATGGGACACATTTATGAACTCTCTACAGTTCAATTTCTGTTACATCACACTGCATTTCCTTTTTATTTTTTTAATTCCTTTTTAGTTCAATTTGAACAAGTGGAATAATAATAATTATTCTTTTTTACTTTTAACAATATTATTAAGGGTTTATCGGATGTCCTGTTGTAGAACATCCTGCAACTGTTTTTAATTATGTACTAAGGATAGTATATAGTTATACTATTAAAGTTACTTTTTCTCTCTCCTCTACGTCAACAAATTTAATATTTTAACTATGTATTACTCTTAGTACATAATTAAAAAATGATTGAAGGACAAAAAACTTATTCCTACAACATAATACTTATATTTCCTTATTATTAAATTGAATAAATTATTATAAAAATAAAACCGTATGCGTGAAGTGCACGTTGGAATGGCAGAATACATATTATTAGAAAAATAAAACCATATCCGTGAAGTTCACGTTGGAATGGCAATATATATATATATATATATATATATAGGGAAAAGTGTGTGTCATTTTAAAGGATGTAAAGTTGTGTCATTTTAAGAGAGAGAAAGAGATAAATAAAGGGGAAGAGAGAGTTGACAAAAAAAATAAAGGTGTGCGTAAGAACCCGCACCGTTAATTTAGGAAATTAATTAAATAAATATTAGAATTATGAAATAATTTCATAATTGACCTAATTATTATGAGAAAGCTTAAATAATTATAGAAAGTAATTAATAATGCTGAAAGTCGCTTTTCTGACGAAAAGGGCAGATACCGGTTCTGTTACTCGATATAAATGCGTACCAATGCAGTATCCCGGAAAATTATGAAAAGTATGTATATGTCACTAGAAAAATATAAGACTGGCATAATAAGCTGCAAGTTAAAATAATGAGAACTGTTTTCCAAAAAAAATATTAATAATAATGAGAACTGGTGCCAGAACTGATACTGGCTATGGAAAAGCGCGTACCGGAAAGGTGCTGCGAAAAATAAAATAAGCATATGATAAATCTTAGAAAAATAAGTAGGTTCAGAATCCTAAGTTTGGGATTAAATTGCTAAGCGTAGTATTTAACGCTAATACAGTGCAATTAAGACTTAAGTGGGCTATATATACCTATTTGGCCCAAAACCCTAGGCCATATTGTACCTCCTACGTGACTTGTGCTTCAAAATTCTGAGTGTCACCTTGCCACCCTCTTCTCCTCCATAGAAACCTCCAAGAGATCATTTTTCTTGGTTGTTTCTTCACCTAAAAACCTTGGTTGAGTGGGAACTATCATTGTGAGTGTGTGGTGAGCTCCATTTCTGAGTTGTGGTGACTGTGTGAGGTGAGTTGTGGGATGACTTCTTTGTTGGGGAAGAAGGAGCCATTGTCATGGCATTTTATGCTTCAAGGTGTGACCTTTGAAGAGAAAGGGACCTCTTTGTGTGCCATTTTCGTGCATCCTTGTTGTCTGAACTTTGGAGCTGAAGTGAGAGCTCCAAGAGCATCATCCACCTCTGTTTTGGTGCTTGGGGTAAGTGTTGAACTTAATCATGAGTTTTCCTTGTTTAAAGATTGTGTCTTGGCATGTTAATGAGTTAAACAAGTAACCAACCAGAACATGAGCCTAAAAATGATTAAAAATGCATGCTTGGACGTAATAATGGGTTAAAAACCCAACCTTTGGAGTGATATCTCGCGAAATGCAGAAACTGCATTCTATCGCGAAATATCCGGATATGATATCCGGATATTGATATCCAGATATGGGATCCTATGATATCCGGATATGGGATATCCGGATATGGGATATCCGGATATGTCCCCGACAAATATCCAGAAATTCTGGGAATTTCGAGACAGTGCTTGTACTGTTCATACATAATGCTATTTCTGGGTTTGTAGACCCATGATTAGTTAATGTGGACTTCTGTATGATTAATCTAAGTCAGAATCAAAGTGATTAAGGGCTTGAGGCTTTGTGAGAAGCCTAAAGACATGAAACGTAAAGGAAAGGCATTGTCTTTTTATTGTATGCTTGTAGAGTATGAATATTGATATGATTGTTAGCCTAAAACAGATTGTGATCTGGCTATTTGTGGACTTTGAGCTTGTGTGGACTCTTGGCTTGGATAGTTAGCTTGCAAGGTAAGCTTTCGTGTTCTCGGTTTAGCCATTGTGTGGTTCCACCATACCCCATGGGGGAATGGTTTATATGCATGATGTGTTTACATGCTTTGATAATTGAAAATGTTGTTGAGCTTTGTGTGCAATTGCTTATAATATGTATGTGTTGTTTCACTTAGACGGTAAGCCTGAGTATGTGGCGTCATACAAGACGGTGACACTGTGGGCGGGTGCAAGTGGCGTCTTGCATTAGTGTGGGTATTAGACGTATTCCTGCATTTCTCTGTCCAGTAGATTAGTTATACCACACATGACATGATTATCTGCTGCATTGCACTGGTTTTGGAACTGATATTGAATTACTGCTTTTAGAACTTATATTGCACATGTAAGTGAGCTTGGGGTGGAAGATCCTTGAGGACCCCTTGTCTTACTGAGATTCCTGTTTAGAGATCTCACCGCACGTTTGGGGCACAATTTTCAGGTTCAGGTAATGCGGGGGCTGAGACCTCTAGCGGCAGGAGGCCAAAGCTTAGCTGATATTGCTGTTTATATGATGATATGTTTGGATGCTGGATATGCCTGTTGCTATTTTGCTGCTAGTTTTACTATAATGTTGCTGTTGTTGAGACTATGTTGGGCTTGTTGCCTTATTTGGTGAGCATGGCGATTGTCCATGCCACATTGATTGACTATGTCCTGTTTTAGATTCCAGTTGTAATAATGTATCAGGATTATGTCCGGGATACATGTTGTAGTTTCGTGATTTTAGATACTCACTTATTTATGATATGAGGTTACTCAGTATAGATATCTATCTTTTGCATTTACATACAGGCAATGTTTTGGAAATGAATTAAGTAATTCAACTTGGTAATAATAATGACATCATAATTGAAAAGAAAAAGAATATTCCGCATTTTTAATTAAGTGTGGCTTAATACGATGGCATGTTAACAAACCGGGTATACACGAGGTGTTACAGTGTGGGTCTCACCTCTTTGTGAGAGTGAAAGGATATAAGTTGTGTCTTTTGAAAGGATAAATATTTTTCCCATATATATATATATATATATATATGGGCTTATCATTTCTCAAGCTGCTTGAGACAATGTTATCTCCGGCTACTAAATCATAACCGTACAAAGATGGATCAATGGTGATAATGGAAGAGAGAGAAAAAGGGAATCATAACCATTTAAAGGTGAATCAATTGATATACGAAAATAAATAAATAAAACGACGTAGTTTTGGGGTGGCTGGAGATAAACTTTTCTCAAGCAGCTTGAGAAATGTTTCAACTTCTCATGTTGCTAAAAATTTTATTTCTGATGTCACTTATTATAATTATGTACTTTGGGGACATACTTATAACATTAAAGCTTTTTTTTCTCTCTCTTCAGAAGTTGTCGGATGACGTGAAGAGAGAGAATTTTTTTTTTTAATATTATAACATATTATAACTATGTACTTCCCGGACTATATAGTTATAATGGGTGACATAAGAACATTTTTTTTGCAGCAACATGAGAAAAAAGAACCCGATATATATACATGAGTTTAATGTCTCTCATGTTATAAGAGATAATTTTATCTTCCAGATACAAATAAAAGTGTATGAGACCTATTTTTTCTCTCTCTTTTTTTCATATGGCCTCACATGGACCCAACACGCTTCTATGTTTGTGTAAGAGATAAAATTATCTCATACAACATGAGAAACATAAAACTCTTTATGGGAAATATGTTTCTCATGTTTCATGAGACAATTTTATCTCATGCAACATAAACAATATATTTTCCATTATTTATATAGGGAAAAATTATTCTCAAGTTACATACGATTAATTTTTTCTCCTACACACTCATCGATAAATGTGTATTTTTTTCTTTTAATTTTTTGGGATGGTGGATCCCACCACCATGTGTCTATAACTTCAGATTTCCCCTCATATTACATTAGAATAGATAAGCCCATTTATATACCACAAAAGATTTCTCAAGTCCCGAGTTGAAGCTTCTTACAAATTTCTTCTCGTCTTTATTTCACAACATTGTTACTCTTGGCTTAATATGTGATTTTATCTCTTTCGCTGTCATGCATTTATGGAATGATCACTGATTGCATGCAATGTGTAGCTAGAGTAGTGTGAGGCAATATTTGAACATTTCTCGGGCGTTGTTTGGGTCAACAGTATTGAGCAAAATCCAGTTGGAACACAATGATATAAAAATTAAAATATTATGTTGAGGACTCAAGCAAGTTAATTGGAGTTACTTGCTACTTTCGCCCTATATAAATCCTCCCCTATCATTATATGTAACTCACACATCAATACCCTAACTAATATAGTTCGAGCCTTATAAAAACGAAATGGCTTTTCATCTCCAATGTTTACTTGTGCTTGCCATGACCACATTTCTCACGATACCTTCCCATGCACAACTCACTCCTAATTTTTACAACGAAGTTTGCCCTCAGGCATTGCCAATCATTAAGTCAATTGTTCAGCAAGCAATTTCCCGTGAACGACGCATGGGAGCATCTTTACTGCGTTTGCATTTCCATGATTGCTTTGTCAATGTAAGTAACACATCCATGAGATATGGTCTAGTGTCATCAATTACATGTTGCCTAGTTTATTTTACTCTCTCATACGTCCAATATATATATATATATATATATATATATGGAAAAGTGTTTCTCTAGTAACTCGAGATAAAGTTATCTCCAGTGAGCTCAAAATTACGTTATTTTGGGGTTATAATATTAAAAAATTATAATGATAAAGACTAATATAACCCTCCAATATATTAGAATTACAAAAATACCTTGATTTAAACAACGCTTACCGGAGATAATTTATTTTCATTGACAGGAGAAATCTTTTACCCATATATATATATATATATATATATATATATATATATATATATATATATATATATATATGACAGATTATTATTATACTGATGTAAGAAAAAGAAGTCTAGAAGTCTTACACTCAATTTTAACTATTGATCTGCTTAAATCTAATGACTCACATATTTAATAAATCAAAATCGTTAAATATAAACAGGATCAACGACCAAAATTGAAAGTGTAAAATAATTGAAGCTCATATATATATTAAAGTATCCAATTTCATTATGTCAAGTTGATTTCATTAGAGGTAATTTTCATTCGTACTCGATGTAAGCAAGTAATAGCATGCAACCATGTCACTGCTATTATATGTTATTATGCTCTGAAATTAGTGTTTATGGCTGCAAACTATAGGGTTGCGATGGATCAGTTTTACTTGATGACACCCCAAACTTCATTGGCGAGAAGACAGCACTCCCAAATAAAGGTTCAATTAGAGGTCTGGAAGTGGTTGATGAAATTAAAGCAGCGGTTGACAAAGCTTGCAAAAGCCCTGTGGTATCATGTGCTGATATCTTAGCTATAGCCGCACGTGATTCTGTGTCCACAGTGAGTATCATACAAATCTTTCATTATCTCACTTCTGTTTAGTTGCATGCAAAATTCAGAAGATTAACCAACCGTGATTTTATGTTTTAAAGTTGGGAGGTCCACTCTATTCGTACAAAGTGTTATTAGGCAGAAGAGATGCAACAACCGCTAGCAAGAATGCTGCAAACTCCAATCTTCTTGCACCGCTTTTCAGCTTCTCCCAGCTTCTTTCTAATTTCAAATCTCATGGGCTTGACCTTAAAGATCTCGTAGCTCTTTCTGCTGCCCACACCATTGGATTTGCACACTGCTCTACCTTTCTAAACAGGATCTATAATGACACCAACATAGACCCCAAGTTTGCATCTGCTTTACAGGGTACGTGTCCTAAAAGTGGTGGACATAACAATTTGGTTGCATTGGATCATGCCACTCCTACAATAGTTGACACTTCATACTATACGGCTTTGCTGAATAAGAAGGGTCTCCTCCATTCGGATCAAGAGCTATTCAAGGGTGATGGTAGTGAAAGTGACACATTGGTTCAGCTCTATAGCAAGAACCCATCTGCTTTTACTAGAGATTTTAAATCTTCCATGATCAAGATGGGTAACATGAAGCCTCTTACTGGGAATGAGGGAGAGATCAGAGTAAATTGCAGAAAAGTCAACTAAACTACAGTGTCAAAGTGATATAGGTTTCCATAATGATGTGTGTTATAGTTCAATGCTGTTTTAAATCTTGAATTTATTTGATTGTGGTTAAATTAAGTTGCATTATGCCTTTATCGTATACCGTTTGTTTTGATTCTGTAAAGAGTAATATTTTATCATGATCATATCATTGGTGACATTTGTATAAAATAAGAACCTAAAGTGTTTTTCTATTGAAGAAGTAACATCCGTGGGACTTGTTGCAAAAACACATGTTCAACCATAAGTATGTCAAAATCCTAGGGCACCTTTAACACCTCGTTAGCTCGTTGAATTAACGAAACGTTAAACCAAATAAGATATTGGATATTTAACTGTTTTAGTAACAGCATTTTTAATCCTTATTTTTAACCCCCGTACTCTATATGCCCTTTTGTATGAGCAAAAAAGAAGAGCAACATAAAAGATTCTTTTTCCAAAAAAAGATAACTATAAAGTAAAAAGGAAAAGTAATTGAGGTATAGAAATAGGGTTCGCTTTTTGTCATGTGACATGACTAGAGCACTTTCCTGCACACACAAACCAAGTGTGGGTCCCACGCTTAAAAAAAAAAGTCAAACCAAATCAGGATATGACGCCGTATTCTTAAGATACGGAAGCGGATCCTTGTTGCAGTAATGAACAGTGTCATTCCTGCAACATGATTCTTATATTTCCCATAGAAATAATGTTGTTATAACTTCAAATTGTTTTAAAGCTTTCATTTTCAACTAACATGTAAATTCATTCTATCAATGAAAGTTATCTATACTAATAAAAATAAAATAAAATTCACGTGTCAACATATCTATATTCACTAGTCCAAATTTTAATATTTTATGACTGGTAAGGTGGAATGATAAGATAAGAACTTTTAAACATTGTTTTTAAAAGTTTAAACTTTTAAATAAAATTCTATGAATAGATCATTTATTAAATCTCTAACATATCATTATACATAAAGAGACTTGAAATAATGATTCAAATTTTCGACTATTTACGATTTTGTATAATTAAAAATTTATGAAAGACTTTATTACATCTGTAACAAACTGCGTGTCACAAGATAGCTAGAATGTAATCCTTTGGGTAAGTGCTTAATAAAAAGCTGAGCTTTACTAGACATTATTTGCAGGCCAGCTTCGCCTGCAGTATCAAATAAATAAAAAGTTAAAAAGAAACCCTTAAGCTTTATGCTGAGCGCGTAACTTATATAAGGAACAAGTTTCGAAGCAAGTATTACATCTAGTGAAAGTGAAAGAATACAAAAGGAAAGCTTTACTATTTCTTGGAATTGGTATGCTCCTACAGTAATTTTCATTATTATATCTCACAAATCATTTAGATTAAAAATACTAGCATCAAACTGATGGAGACCAGCGAAATTAAGTTATTTGTCACATTATCTCCGTATTATAGTAATAACACCTACCCTATTTTTTAGCTGTATATGATTTTCTAGCCGTACATCATTACCCTGGCTTCTGCTAATTAATCTCTTTCAATGTGTTTGAAATTACTGTTTGTTTTTTCCTTGCTGTGAACAACTCACTCCAGAATTTGGATGTTTATGAAGATGAAAAGAATTTGGCTGTTTATGACAAAGCAGGTCGTAGTTAATGCATTGCCATTTGCCAACTATCGGGTGGGCCATGATTAAAGAAGCCGGCAATGTTATATATGCCTCCATGTTTCTTAAGCAGATTGTGCTTCTGTTAGCTATTTAATTAGCACTGGTATCATGGGGACTTGTAAAAGTTTCCGAATATTTCTGTCTCGACAACCCGGCCAAATTATAAGTGTTTACATTGGCTTTTTAGTAATAAGATCAGCAAATCCCTATTTGGCGACTCCAGGCACAGCTATTCATAGATATTATGGAGAAATCCTTTCGAAAGAAAATATACTAATTACGTTTATGGGAAATAGATGTATCTTGTTGTAGGAAATTGGTTGTGTCATATTATAGACACAACCAATATGGACCCCACCACTTTTAAAATAAAAAGAAAAGAAAAGAAAGTGGTTGGGTCCACATTGGTTGTGTCTATAGCATGACACAACCAATTTCCTACCACATGATATATCCATTTCCCTACGTTTATATATGAAAAATCGAGATCAGGAGATATAACACAAGGTCCGAGGATTAGGATTTAAGCACTAATTATTTAAGTAAGATGGATAGATTGAATGAGATAATTGAATAAAAACTAAAGAACGATAAGATTAGAAACAATAACAAGAACACAAAGCAAAGGTTTATGCAATCAAGAAAAACACAATTGGGGATTCGATTTACCACAATCTTAACTTGTGCCCTGAGTTAAACCCTAATTAATCGCCTTTTTTATATTGTCAATCAATTTATCCAATTTAGTTGAAATTCAATCCCTTGGTATTCTAACCTTTTACTTCCTCAAAATTAAGAATCATAACTCCCTTGTATTTCTTAAAAGGATTTAAGCATTAAGATAGCACAATTTATATGTCTATTTCTCGAATCATACAAATTAACGATGAATGAGTCAAAATTCACATACCAACATCTTTATTGTCATACATGAACCTTAAATTAATCTATAAGAGCAATGTTGCGGATCCGGCAAGTATATTGGTCATACAAGTAATAAAATGTGAGTAGAGTATTGTTCCCACGAAGATTGATCTATCAAGCATTACTTTCACTACGCGATCAAAGTTAGATCAACCTTAGAGTTTTTATGAATAAAATTGGAAGTTAAAAATAGAAACTAAGACTATTAAGAACAAGAACAAGAACTAGAAATAAAAATTAATAATGCAAAAAGCGTATCTAGGGAATCGATTTCCCCAATTTCATCCTAATGAATCTGCATTTTCCCTCAATCAATATTCAAACTCCTGTTATTGACAATTCTTCAATATTAATTAAAACTCAATCCTTTGGTATTTCAATTCTTTACCCTATTAAGAACTCTATTCCCTTAGTGATCCCACCTAGGGCAAGTATTAAGAACAAAAAATCGAAGCAGTTATAGGTTTCGTTAGTCTATCCCTAGATCAAACAAAACCTAGCAATTAATCTAATTGTAGTTTCACACCAACACCCCAATTATCATGCAAAACTCTTGTGTTCATCTAGGATTGGCTAGATCACAATGAAAGGAAAAAGTAAATAACATCAAGAATTCATTAGTTTCATCTAACCTAACTATAAAAAAACTTAGCCTGACACAGTCAGGAAAATTAAGACAAAGATGAAAAACATAAAAGCACGTGTTAACCTGTAACACCCCGTATATATCCGGTAGTGTTATCATTACATTGTATTAAGCGGTGCTTAAATAAAAATGCGGAATATTCTTTTTCTTTTCAATTATGATGTCATTATCAATTACCATCTTGATTACTTAATCAATTTCATAAAATATCGCTTGTATGTAAATTGCAATAAGACATCTACTGAAATACCTCAATATATAAATAAAGTGTGTATCTAAATCACGGCATTACCTCTCGTAATCCGGACAATATCCTGATACATTATTACAACTCCAAAGACTCAAGACATAAACAAGACATAACAGTACTATGTGTCATGGACAATCCCCATGCTCACCAAATAAACATAGTCTCAACAAGATAGACATAAATCGCCATAAGCATGCTCTGAAGCTATAAGCAATAAACAGCATACAAATCCAGCATCCAACATGTCAGCATAAATAATAGCAAATCTAACTCAGCTCCGACCTCCTGCCGCCTGAGGTCTCAACATTACCTGATCCTGAAATAAGGATTCCCTAAACATGGAGTGAGATCTCTAAACAAGAAATCTTAGTAAGACAAGGGGTCCTCAAGGATCTTCCACCCCAAGCTCACTTACATGTGCAATATAAGTTCTAAAAGCATTTATATCATTATCAGTTCCAAAATTATGTAGTGCAACAGATATCTATGGCATGTGTGTAATCACTATCTACTGGCCAGAGAAATGTAGGAATATGTCTATTCCCTACATGTAGTACAAGGAACACCGCTTGTGTAAGAACCCGCATCGTTAATTAAGGGATTTAATTAATAAATTATGCAAAATTAGGAAATGATTCCATAATTGACCCTAATAATTATTATGAGGCTTTAATAATTATAGTAAGTGAGTAATAATGCTGAAAGTTGCTTTTCGGAAGAAAAGTGCAGATATCGGTTCTGCTAGTCAGTATAGATGAGTACCGAAAAAGTGTTCCGGAAAATTAAAGTAAGTGCATGTTAATTACTAGAATAATATTTAGGACTTGTAAAACGAGTTTCAAGTTCAGATAATGAGAATTGGTGCTAGAAACCGGTACTGGCTTGGAAAAGCGCGTACCGCAAATGTGCTCAGAAAATTATAAGAAAAATATGATAAATCTTAGAAAATTATGTAGTTTCATAATCCAAAGTTTGGGATTAAAATGCTAAGCGTAGCAATTAAATTTAATACTGTGTGTTTAAGTGGTTTGGGCTATAAATACCCATTTTTAAGGGCACATAGCCCTGGAAAACATAAAACCAACGTGAGAGGGAGCTGACCAGCTTCTTGGTGACTGCTCTATTGGCCTTTCCTTCCATTCTTGAACCAAGTCTTGATCTTTCTTGATTTTCTTCATCCTTTCACTTGGGAAACATCTTGAGAGGGTGTGAGGGTGCTGTGCTTGAGGTTTGGCCACTGTTTGTGTTCTGAGTTGGGGTTTGGGTGGAGTGCCTCCTTGCTCATTGGGTTTTGAGGCTTAAAGGAGCTTTCTTGTTGAGTAAAAGGACCACCTTGGTATACCATTTTCGTGTGCAGAGAGAGACATAACCTTGGAGTGACCTTTTGAGCTCCAAGAGCACCTCTTGTTGGCTGGTTGAGCTTTGGTAAGCCTTGTCACCTTTGGTCTTGAGTCTTTGAACTTAAAAATGGTACCTTGAGGCATCTAAAGGCTAAAAGATGATTGCTTGTTGTTGGGTAATGTTGAACACACCTAGAAATGCATGTTTAGGTGCTTAAAATCGTTAAAAACCCAACCTTGATGGATATCTTCACGAGATGCAGTTTCTGCATTCTGTCGTGAAATATCCGGATATCTGCTCGATGAATATCCGGATATGTGATATCCGGATATGGGATTTGGATATCTGGATATTGGATATCCGGATATGGGATTCTGGATATCCGGATATGTGATATCCGGATATGCCCCAAGGAATATCCGGATATTCTGGGATTTCGAAGAACAGTAGCTGTGCGGTGATGACAGTAGGCTATTGGGGGTTTGTGGACCTTAGATTGAGAAAGTTGAACTTCTATTTTAATTAAACTAAGTCAGAATCAAGTGATTAAGGGCTTATGGCTTGGTGAGAAGCCTTAAGACATAAAATGTAATGAAAAGGCGTCGTCTTTAAATTGTATGCATGTGGTACATGTTATTGATTTATATTTGGTCCATATCAGATTGTGATCTGCTGTGATTGGACTTTGAGCTTGTGGCATTGGATAGCTAGCTTAGAGGTAAGCTTTTGTGTCCTCGGTTTAGCCATGTTGTGGTTCCACCATGTCCCATGGGGGTATGGTTTATGCATGCTGTGTACATGCTTTTGGATATTCGATATGTTGATTGAACTTTACATGTAATGGCTTTTAATATGCATGTGTTGTTTCATCTTGACGGGAAGCCTGAGTATGTAGCGTCATACAAGACGGTGTACCGGGGTGAATGCAAGTGGTACTTGCACGGTGTGTAGGTGACAGACGTATGCCTGCACTGTCTCTGGCCAGTAGATTAGTATTGACACACATGACATGATTATCTGCTGCATTGTATTGTTTTAGAAATGATAAATGATAAACTGCTTTTGAACTTATATTGCACATGTAAGTGAGCTTGGGGTGGAAGATCCTTGAGGACTCACTGACTTACTGAGATTTCTAGATTAGAGATCTTACCCCACGTTTGGGGAATGCTTATTTCAGGATCAGGTAGTATGGGTACTGATGCCTCAGGCGGCAGGAGGCCGGAGCTTAGCTGATTATGTTGTTTCTGCTTATTTGTTAGCATGACTGGATATTGATGCTGATTATGTTTTATGCCTTTTATCATTATGTTGTTGTTGAGACTGATGTTGGGCATGTTGCCTTATTTGAGTGAGCATGGGGATTGTCCATGACACTTTCTGTTAGTACTTTTTGGATTGGAGTTGTATAAACTGTCAGATGGTCCGGTCTACATTGTTGTAGTTCCGTGACTAGAGCCACATTCATATTCTCTATGTTATGAGGTATTTCAGTTAGTTGCTTTATTGCAATTACATACAGGCGATGTTTTATTAATTGATTATTAAGCAAGTTGGTAATGTTAATGGCATCATAATTGAAAAGAAAAAGTAATTCCGCATTTTTAATTAAGCGCAGCTTAATACGATATTATGATAACATTGCCGGATATATACGAGGTGTTACAGCTTGCACCTCACCCACAGCCTCACCCTCTTGTATGTTCTACATACTCAGGCTTACCGTATAGGTGGAACACCTCCATGCATATCAACAAGGCACTAACATACAATAGCTCAACAGCATTTCCAAAACATCAAAAGTATGTAACACAGCATGCATATACCATATCCCCATGGGACATGTGGAACCACAACATGGCTAAACCGAGGACACGAAAGCTTACCTCTAAGCTAGCTATCCAATGCCACAAGCTCAAAGTCCAATTACAGCAGATCATAATCTGATATGGACCAAATATAAATCAATAAACATGTACCACATGCATACAAATTAAAGACAACGTCTTCTCATTACGTTTTATGTCTTAAAGCTTCTAACAAAGCCACAAGCCCTTAATCACATGATTCTGACTTAGTCCATTAATTACAGAAGTTCAACTTCATCAATCTAGGGTCTACAAACCCCCAATAGCCTACTGTACACACAGCACAACTACTGTTCTACGAAATCCCAGAATATCCGGATATTTCTCGAGACCATATCCGGATATGCAATATCCGGATATCTCACTGTCCATATCCGGAAATGCAATATCCGGATATACAGATTCCCATATCCGGATATCCAATATCCAGATATCCCAAAATCCCATATCCGGATATCACATATCCGGATATCATATCCGGATATCCAATATCCGGATATTCCACGGGCAGATATCCGGATATTTCACGACAGAATGCAGTTTCTGCATTTCGTGAAGATATCCTTCAAGGTTGGGTTTTTACCGATTTTAAACACTTAAACATGCATTTCTAGGTGTGTTAAGCCTTACCCAACAACAAGTTATCATCTTTTAACCTTAACATGCATCAAGCTTCCATTTTTAAGCATAAAACTCAAGATCAAAGGGTGGTACAACATACCAAGGCTCAAAACTCAGAATGGAGATGCTCTTGGAGCTCAACACAGCCCCTCAAGTCTGACTCCAGGATGTGCACGAAAATGATACCATCAAGAGTAGGTTTTTCTTCACAAAGGTGACACTTTGAAGATCAAAATGTCAAGAATGAGACTCCCACCCTTCAAACACCAAACTCAGCAGTTCAACCCCCCTCACACAGGTTCTCTAACTCAGAAAAAGGCCAACAATGCAGTCCCAAGGCCAACCCTCACCCTCACCAAGTGTTTTAATGGAAGAACAAGCATCAAAGGTGATTACTTGATCAAGAAATGGAGAAGGAAGCCTAAGAACACTATTTCTGGTCAGCCTCCAAGAAAAAAGCCACGCAGCAAATCAGTTTTCTAGGGCTTTGTGCCATTACAAAGGGTATATATAGCCAAAACTCATTAAAACACACAGTATTAACTTTAATTGCTACGCTTAACATTTTAATCCCAAACTTTGGATTCTGAAACTACACATTTTTCCAAGAATTAACATATTTTTATTATATTTTTCTGAGCACCTTTCCAGTACGCGCTTTTCAAAGCCAGTACCGGTTTCTAGCACCAGTTCTCATTATTTGGACTTGAAACTCGTTTTACAAGTCCTACATATTATTCTAGTAATTATCATGCACTTACATTAATTTTCCGGGATACTTTTTCGGTACGCAATTATACCGACTAGCAGAACCGGTATCTGCACTTTTCTTCCGAAAAGTGACGTTCAGCATTCTTAATCACTTACCATGATTATTAACGCCTCTTAATTATTAGGGTCTGTTATGGAATCATTTCTTAATTTTGCATACTTAATTAATTAAATACCTTAATTAACGGTGCGGGTTCTTACATAACCGGTCTCCGCGGTGAAGCTTTAATCGTTTCTTCAACTTCTCTGCTTCAAAATGGATCTTTCTTAACTTTTAGGTTGCGGTCATCACGAACTGAATCGCCCACTTTGTAATGATCCTAACCTGCAAATTATGAATTTACAAATTGATTAAGGATTTAATTATAATTAATAATGATTAATCAGATGAGAGGTCTAATTAAATGAATTAAAAATTAATTTTGAGAAAATAGTGAATAGTGAAAGTTTTGGGATAAAAAATGTGAATAGGCAAAACTACTCGAAACTCAAAAATAAATTAGAGGATATTACGAAAAAAATATTCTAAGCCAATAGGACAAGTTTGAAAGAGAGTTAAGCGAACCAGATAAATGAATCTTTACCTAGTTGGATGTTACAACTCACTTAAAGTAACAAAATACACATATTCTCTCATTAATTTTCCTCCTTCTCCTAAGGGTGTCTTCTCCGTAGCCAAAGGAAAGCTTATATTTTCCCCACTAATGTGTTTCATCTTCACTCTCTAGAAATAAGAGAAATCCACTCTCAATCTTCATATCAACCTCATCCCTTTATCTTTTTCCACTTGGTAGTTGTGTTTGAGAGAAAGAAAGAAGACCCACCTAGTTGCCATTTTTGGATTAAACAAGAGAAGGTGTTGAAGGAAATGGAAAGCTAGGGGGAAACCTTCATTTCTTGGTTGTTGAAGCTCCCAAGGTAAATACCATGACTTCCTCTTGTGTTTTTATGGAAATGTCGTGATCGAGGTTAAGGAAAAGTAAGGTTTTGATAAATGGATGGTTCAAATATGAACCCATATGTAGAAATGCATGCTAAGGTGTTGAGAGAGTGGCAATTGGTTGTATTTTGGTGTAAAATAGACTCCATTTCGTGTTAGTTACTGATTCTGCATACTGACGCAAAATATCCGAATATGATATTCGATTATGCATATCAAGATATGCCCCCAAGGAATATCTGGATATTGCCCTGTTTTCGAGAAAAGTTATATTTTCCGATATAGAATCGTCCCAATACTATTAATAGGGCTTAATGGGATTAATTAGAGCCAATCTACTACGAATTTAAGTCTAAACCAACTATATATTGCTTATGTTTAAGTGGAAACATTAAGTCGTATGAATATGAGATTGGGTCTTGATAGTCATGATGTTCATGGGTTATAGAGTGGAACCAAGTGGACTAGTGGAGCAAGAGCAAGAACTAGATCAAGCAATGGAACTTGACCATGGTTCTTAATTGGTCGACAATAGGTAAGTTTCTATAACAACATGTGTCCACCCGGTGTATTATCATCAATTATGGCATTAAGAACAGCTAGATTATTAGTTAGTTAGTTAGTACTAACTAATAATCTAGCTGCGCTTAATGCCATAATTGATGGAAATACACCGTGTGCACACGACGTGCTACATTTTTCTTCTTCTATCATTGTAGGTTATGTAATGCTTGTGGCATGATATATGTATGTGTTACTCATACTTTCACCTCTGAAATAAGTGTATTGATTGAGATTGAATAGTGTTAATATTCAAGTTCTGGACTTTAATTGGGCTTGAAGCAAGCTTTGGTCGAAAGCTATTAGAGGTAAGCTTTCGGTCTTTAGAGTTAATTGCCTTTTTGTTCCACCTAACTCCGAGGGAGGGTGATTTATATATATAGTATGTGATGTTTTATTGGAAAATAATTTTTGTGATATAATGCATTTCTATGTATGTATGCTAATGCTTATGTGCCACACAAGAGGATGGTTCCTTGTGTGTAGCATACGATGATGGTTCCATATGCATGGTACAAGATGATGGTTCTTTGTACTAGTATGTTGCAAGAAGATGGTTCCTTGCATAATTCATACATTTTAGGTTATGATGGAGAAGAGTTATGAAGTGTGTGCAGAGGAAAGGGGTTTAAATAGGGAGAGAACTGGGTTAATCGTGCCCAAATAATGCAGGTTAGGGTCCCTAGTCATGCCCAATGTTCGGCATTTTTCTTTCCTCACTCACGCCCCAGGCTGGACGTGTCTTTCTCCTCATGACTCACGCCCCATGCAGGGAGTCTCTCTCCTCTAGGTCATGCCTAATGCAAGGCGTGAGTGGTCACCACCAATTTTAGGAATGACTGAGTGAAATAGATCTGTTTTTAATTTCAAAACAACTATGTTTTCGTAAATAGTTATTAAAATGGCAATATTTTAATTTTTTTCCCTACCATCGACCACCAGCTCTTTCAATCTTTCCAATATGCTCCACATTCCTCAGGCACCAACTCAGTCAAAGTTAAATCTAAAGGGAGAACCTCGGACACATCCAAATTCATCTAACAAACCTGAATTAAGCTTCCATTAAGTGTCTTGCAAACTCCCAAGTAAAAAAAAATAGGAGTGCCATGCAAAATTGAGATTCACATGGAATGCATCATCCCATATAGAAGACAGAAAACCCTCAAGGGAAAATAATTACTAAAGTTTAGTAGCCAAATGAATCATAACATCCAACATTATAATCCTTGACCAGGTAGTGTGATCAAAAGATAAGTAACCTTTTGTCACCAAAATTATATTTTGTATCAACCTTATTGATAGTAAGCACATTCTTCAAGCCACTAGGGTTTGTTTAGTGGTGAATTTTTTTAAAAAGTTGTATTAAATCATGTATTCAATTCCCACTTGTATTCAAAAAAAAAAAAAGCGCACATTCTTCAATCTTATCTCAAAATTTCCTTCCTCATAAATAACCAGATTCATCAGTAACAGCTATAGAAGATTACAATGGTACATTTTGAACCTATGATTTTATGAAATGGCCTTATTATTCTCAAACGATTAACCATGGGGATTAGCCTCATTCTCGGTTACACACTCATCCTAACCACGCGCTAAATGGCATTAATTTTTTGTTTTACACTGAACCAAATCGCGCGCAGTGAATGGCATTAACTTATGGTTTCACACTCATGATGGCATTAATGCATCCTTTCTTCTTATTTTGTTTTAATTTTTTTTTCAATCAATAGGATATTAGAAGTTGAAATTAATGTAATATGCACATGTTACCATTTTAAGGCAAAGTTTATTTTATTTTATTATTTTTTAATGATTTCAAACACTCTTCTGAGCAAAATGGTAACATACATGTAAGGCATAAGATGGTGTTTTCTTATGCATAGTATGAGACGGTGTTTCCTCTTACGGTATGTTGCAAGATGGTGTTTCCTTGCGTAATGCATACTTGTTATATTCTCTGGCCAGTAGGATTTATTATTTGCATACTATATTGTCATACATATTCTGATGCATGCATGAATATTTTATGTACTGTGATTATACCGAAAATGAGCTTAGGGGTGGAGGAGCCCTCCAAGGGTTCCTAACTTACTGAGGTAATTATATTGTCTCACCTCTCGTTATGGGGATTGCCATTTCAGGTACATGAGCTGATGGTGTTGAGGCATCATGTGACAGGAGGCCAGATGAGAGATACTACTTGGCATGATTATTAGGGTCTTGTGGATATTTTGATTTGTACCAGATATATTTTATTTTGAGTTATGTATGCCATGTATTCTTTTGAGAGCATAGGAGATGTCTATGCCATTGCATATACATATGTATGTTGGTTAGGCTGGAATGTATAGGTTTAATTATCATTACTTCTTGATAGCCACGGTGCGGTGTGGTGATGATATGTAAACCTATTTACATTCATTTTGGTTATGCCAGTTATATGATGGAAGGGCTTAATTGCCTATTTGATATAGTAAATTGTTAATCGGATGATAACTGCATGACGGGAGATAGTCCCAATAGTTCAAGATACAGACAAAATGTCGTACGTGATATTTAAAGATGAAAGTCTTTAAGTTTGTAATACATAAGGAAAAAGATTGAAGATTTATTCAGTTAGCTTCCTCATTAATTAAGTTGAGCATGTTGCGCTTACTATTATATGAATATTAATTAATCGACTACAGACAGGGCGTTACAATCCATATGTCCAAAATTGCTAATACTCTTAATTAATTAAGAACCAATAACAGAAATTTTCTATCAGCATTGCATGTAATCATATCACTTTTTATTTTATTTTTTTAGTGGATGGTGATCATGTCACATCTATCATAGTATTGTTATGCCCTGATCAAATGTCTATGGTTGCAAACTTCAGGGCTGTGATGGATCAATTCTGCTAGATAATGACACCCCAAACTTCATTGATGAGAAGACAGCACTCCCAAATAATAGTTCAATTAGAGGTTTGGAAGTGGTTGATGAAATTAAAGCAGCGGTTGACAAAGCTTGCAAAACGTTCCAACAGGGACAGAATACATGCTCTGTTTCTCTCTTGATACCTCATTTATGCACAAACTCTGTTTCTCTCTCAGAAACGGACCTCCATTTGGGCTTCAAACCCATTGTTAGGGAACAGGTCTTTCTAGAAGAAAAGCTAGTGCAAAGGCCCAAACGTTTTGAAAATTACGCATCATGGGCTAGATTACGCAGAAAGTCCAAATTTCTATTCCTTTATAATTGCTATACAATTTCTAATTTTCATTAAACAGAAACTCGTATTATTTTTTTATTTTTTTAGTACACTGAAACTCGTATCATTTAAATAGCCAGTGGTATGGAATAGAATAATTTTAAAATAGAATAAAATAGACTGAAATAAAATAAATAAAGTGTTATGGAATAGTATACAATACGGCAATATTTTATTTCATTCTATTTAAAATAATTAATATCATTTCATTTTGTTTTTTTGTTTTTTATTTTTATTAATTCAAACATAATTAGGCCACATTTTTTAAAAAAAATATGTAAGTTTTGCGTTGAATTGACATTAATGATATTTTATTGATAAATAATCTATAAGTTTCACATTAGCTATATATAAAATAAGGGAAAATTTGTCTATCAAAAAAATAATAATAATAATAATAATAAGGAAAAAATTTGTGTCATTTAAAAGGATGTAAAGTTGTGTCATTTTAAGTGAGAGAAAGAGATAGATAAAAGGGGGGAGATAGTGGACAAAAATAAAAATAAATATGTAGGTCTTACCTCTCTGAGTGAAATGATATAAGTTGTGTCATTTAAAAGGATAAATATTTTTCCCATAAAATAATCCAATCTATAAGTTTCTGCTAGTGCATACATCACCACCATGTCAAACCTCTCACGGGGACGATTAGAGAATAATTACACTGAATTGCAGAATATGGTTTACTGCTAGGATCTTTATATCTTCTGTAATTCAACATATATCTCATGCTAAAATTTAAAAATTGTAATCTATTTCTTGCTCTTTCTGTCCTTATTCATGCGTAGGGATTGTAATAATATAACTTTTACACCACAAAAGTGGTATGAGAATAACAATAACACTTCTTTTTTGAGGACAAAAGATAAATTATGGAGAACTACAAGAGCATTTGACTGACTATCACACCTTATAATTCAGATTCTCAGATCACTATGACTAGACACATACTAAGCAATACCATAATACATGAAATATTGTGACTGCATGAGCTTGTTTTAGCTCATAATATTTTATTTTCTATGTTTTAGTTAACTTTGCTGCAGCTAGTACGAATCTGGCCATTTTTCCCTGTTAAAGGGCTGAGGTTTCCCATTTTTACCATGGCACTAGCAAAGTCTGCAGAGAAAGCTGAAGGGTTGGTGCTATAGTTTTTAACCTGAGAGTCTGTAGAACCACCACTGAAGAGTTGCTGATCAGAATGTAGAAGTCCTTTGTTGTTTACCAGATTCTTGAAATATGCATTGTCAAAGAACACATTGGTGGTGACATCAAGTGGGGAAAGGTTATTGTCACCATCAGTGCTTGGACAGTTTGACTTTACTGATGTTGCAAAATTTGAATCAATGTTGGTTTCATTATAAATCCGGCCTCTGAACAACTGGCATCTGGCTTGCCCTGTTGTATGAGCTCCTATACATACAAATATAATGAAAAGAAAAAAAAAATCATTAGGTAACCTGATTATGTTGAGATAAAGGTAATTATGAGGCTAACTAGAGAATAAATCCACTCATATTGAACAGATCATGTGAAATAATCTCAGCCATATAGAGACGAATGTATTAAAATATAAGGGAAGAAAATAATAACTGATAATTTGTATATAAACGGTTGTGGACCTCTCATGTAACCTCATGTCACATGAGAGGATCCATTCTTATTAATCAAATACTCGTGAAAGTTCTTGTAAATCAGACATGTTTAACGTGGTGGAAAAATATATTAAGATACAAGTTAAGAAAAAAACAAATATAGATTTATATCAAAACAAATATATATTAATCACATGAGAGGATGTATGATAAAAGATTTTAAAAAAATAAAAATAAATGTGCTTTAAATTTACCTGAGAGGGCTACCATTTCTTGGGCATTAAACCCCTTATTTGAAAAAGCAGATATAAGGTCACTAAGATCCATAAGAGGGGATGGGATATCCTTAGTGGCAGCATCTTTACTTGCAGTGGTTGAATCTCTTCTGCCTAGTCCAACAGTCCATGATGGACCACCCAACTGAGATAATGAAAAAGACACAAAAATGGCTGTCAATTAATTAGCTTTAAATTAATCATATCAAAAAGTTTCAAGGAATGAATTTTCTGGTCAAAATGTCAATGTATAAGTGCTATACTTCTCAAAACAATCTCAGTAGCTTATAATAAATTAAAGTTGTTTCTGTTCAACAGATTACAAAACATTTTTTAATAAACACAGTGAATTTTTAAAAAATTGAAAAACATATACAAATGTAGTTTTTCTTGTTTATTTAACTGTGTTTCTATATGTTCATATTGATCATTGGATTAAACTTACTGTTACAACAGAATCACGGGCAGCAACAGCAAGAATATCTGCACAAGAAACAATTCCAGGACAAGCAGTCTCCAATTGAGTTTTGATGTCATCAATTACATTAAAACCTCTCAGAGAATTCACATTTGCACCAGCTGATTGCTCTCCAGTAAAGCTCGAAGTGTCATTCAATAGAACTGATGCATCACATCCCTACAAGTTAATTTCATCTAACAATCAATAAAAAGATACAATTTTCTGTATGATACAACTGTAAATTAATTTGTAATGCATAGAAACCCATACTAGCTACATTCTATTCCATGACAAAGTCCAAGATGTGATGAAATATTTCTAGACCATCTAAAGTTGAAGGTTTTTTTCTAGTAACTGTTAGTAAATTATATTTTTAATGTGTTTGGGGGATACATATTGTATAAATAATTATATTATGCTATTTAGTATATATTTTGAGTAAATTAAAGTGATCAAATAAAGATGTCCAAATAGATTTCTAAGTAAGTGTGAGATAAGTGGGTGGATATCAGTATTGGATTAACTAGGTATAATGGGAGCTTATTGGCCCAACAATAAAGAAAAACACTATAAAGGGTAATGATTTCCAATATGTCAAATAACAACCTTAATTTCTCTTTCTCATCAAGAGAGAGACAACACACTAAAGAATAAGGATTAAGGTTATTTAACTGAGGAATATCACATTATACCCCAAAGATGAAGATTGAACTTATTCCACTGCTATGGAGACAGGTATGCCTCCAAATTTCTGTTAATATTCCTTTATGATTTGGTATAATGGATCTTGGTTTGTTGGTGATGGTTATCACCATAAGGTTAAGAGGAATTATTATTCCAACAAGGTATTAGAGCCAGATTGGGCTCGGGCTAGCTAGGTGTTTGGCTAGGAGACGGGTGGAGTACTTTGGACCTGGGTACTCGGTTAAGGGAGAGCATACCAATACTGGGTTTCACACTTGAGGAAAAGATTGTTGGAGTATTCAAATGTGATGAGTCCCACATTGATTGGTAATGAGCTAAGTGAAGAGTATGTAAGTGGAAGAACCCATAAACCTAATCCCTTAAGGTTTTGGGTTGAGACGTGGTATCGAATCTACTTGGTACAGTGGTCTAGTTTAGCTCATTGATAATGGTCCTCCACCGTGAGCTTCCCCTTGACCCGTATGAGAGTAACCAACATGTTCGACACCACATGATTGCATCTAGCTATTTTTCCACTTGTGCTATAACTAAGTTCAATAACTTACAACAACTATACACCAAAAAATTTTCTTATTCTTCCACTTAGATAAAGCAGCTTGAATTTAAAAGTTGCACTCATATTTATAATGGACCGTGTGCAAGTCAGAATAGACCCTGAAGCATGTTGTGGCAATTCACTACAATGAATAAAAGTTTATTTTCGCATCTCAACTCAAAATTTTAATTTTGTGTGTTCTTCCAATTATATAGCCCTCATTCAATTCGTTTCTAATCAACATGGGATTTTATAACACGCCCTCGAATTCCCTACAATTTGTGTTTAATGAAAATAATGCTCCTAATATGAAACTATTAACATAACAGAGGCACACACACGTAAAAGGAAAAAAGGAACACATGATAAAAAAAATTCTAATGAAAGAATACAGAACAGTAATGTTATGTAAATATTTTGTAAGTCATGCATGCATGCTCATGCAAGGTGAGTGGATATGAATCCATGCACTTGTGCATGTGCCACAGAATGAAACAAAAGAAGAAGGAGAGAAAGAAGAAAGAACGTGCATTAACAAAGCAATCATGGAAATGAAGACGAAGCAAGGATGCCCCCATGCGATGCTCTTTGTAAACAGCACTGCTCACTGCAGATTTTATGGTAGAAAGGGCTTTGGGACATGTTGTTCCATAGAAATCTGAAGATAACTGAGCAGAGGTTATGGCAAACAGGGAAAACAAAATAGAGAAGTAAAATCTTTCATAATGTGAGTGGAAAGCCATTGTACAAATTAAACACAACTGAAATCACTAGCAATGAGAAGTAAGTAAGTCTAGTTTGGAAAACACTTGTGATTCTGCAAGTAAACACTGCTCCTCTAGCTTAATTTATAGAGAAGCTTGCGCGCTCCATTTTGGACCTTATGTAGCATTTGTCTCTTGTTATGATCAACTTTGGTCAAAAAGCCAGAAAAGAAAATACTACTATACTAATGCACTATTGGGTTTCAACCAAATCCTCTCATCTTATTGATAATTGATAGTGGCTTATTTTGAGTTGTATTAATATTAAAGATATGGAAAAATAAAAATAGATTCTTGTTCTACCACCAAACATATGGATCAACTCGTACACAGTTATTCCAATTTAATAGTAGTTTTGAGTTCGGAAAAGAAAGCTTTGTTATCTTTATCCGACTCGACCGGATTAGTAGATTAACCTATGAATAGATGAAGAAATAAATAAAAAAATAAATAAAAAATCTTGTCCTATTAGTGGATTTAGAAAAGATGCTTGACAACCATGCATTTTAAATACTTGTAATGAAAAAATATTGGAGTTAATTAAGAGAGACTAAATTGAAAATTGAGAGTTATGCATAAATTGTTCTCAATTAAAAATTCTAGATGTACTAAGCCCGTAAATATTAAATAATTAAATAAATGTGTGTCACACATATTTTATAGTTTAAAGTGATAATATAGTAATTATTAATTAATTTAATGCATCCAATTATGCATACCAAAATTACACTAGAATCTCTCGTTTAAACATGTTGTTAGATAGTTGGATTCTTTAAACATGTTCTAGTATCCATGATTGCGTGATCTCTCCGCCTCGAGGAGATTAGTCCTTGATTTTTGGCTGGGGATACTCTTAGAACAATTTCCAAAAAAAAAACAATTTTGGGTTGAATCACGATTTTATCCTTGCACCATTAAATTTATTAATAAGTTATTATTCAGGGCTTTCATAACTCAAGTTCGTGAAAATGCGACTGAACCCTAAAAGGTGCGGAAATCGGAGGACTCAGGAAAATAAAATTACTCTTCTTATTTAATTTCATCTGGTTCAATGCCTTAAGACACTGTTTTGCTTGTAGAACACCAACCTCCGATAACTAATTTTGTCCAGCATGCATGGAAGACGGCCTAATCTTCAACAATGAATAGTAGTCATAAATTCTAGCTACGTGCCAACTTAAATAACACTTATAGTATAAGAAAAATTAAATGTTAATACCAAACGAAAATAGTAGTCATAATATATCTAATTACGACTGATGAAGGGAAAAATAAATAGAATGGCAATAGTGCTTTCATTTATAAACTATTGCACTTTGGAATGTGAACATGCCATTGAAGGAATCAAATTAGTCAGCCAAATTATTTCCAAAACTTGGCAACCAAGTTCTATGCCAATCTGCCAAACTTCAGAACATTCCAAGTGTATGATAATATTAGTAATAATAGAAAAGTAAACGTTATATAAAAAAATTGGTCCAAGAGATTCATATTTAAATCTGGTTCGTGAGAGGTCTAAGTTACTATTGCATTACATCATATACATATAGGGACTTTACTTACGTCACTAGCACTAGCATATTCAACGAGCGTCTCATGCGAGGCCCACCACCATTTATCCTTTGTGATACAACTCATATTGATAGAGATGGAGTATTGGTTTCTTCTTTCCACTACTCATTTGAATTTGCAAGGTAGCAGTCGAAATGGAAAATAAAAAGCAAAACGACGACAACCTACTTACCCTTGCCCAACATCCCACTAACTCATGGTTGACATCTTTCTTTTGGCTCTCTCTCTATCTCTCATGGCCATATTTTTAGTGTGTATTCGTTACTTAAAAACAAAATAAAATTGGAACTCAGGTGATATTAATCATGCAGGAAAAAATCGAATAAATGCAATTAGATGGATACTTTTGTTTAACTTTAATAATAATTAATGGATCGAATTTTTTCAGTATGCAGAGTCCTGAAAATGTCTATAGAATATAGAAGTAGTGAAAATACTTTCTGATCTGGATATATATTATAAAAATACAAGATCCAAATCAAAAATCTTCGCAATGAAGCAAAGCCTTAGTCAATAAAGGCTACAAGCTCCACAATAATAAAAGGCTACATGATAACAAGCTCCTCAATATTAAAGCAACCTCATCTCTATCACAATACTCATCAAGCTGGACAACAGTAAAAACTTATGACAGCAAAGATTCCTTAATAACAGCAAGCTTCTCAACATTAAAAACTACATGACATCAAGTTGCCCCTTCTACATCTTTCTGAATACTTCATCTCCAAGTATGTCTCACCACTTGCAAAGATGTTCATCTCTCTACTATAAATATATATGTATCCACACTAAGGTACACATCTTCTTCTACATAATTGAAACCTGCTTGAACCATAACTGACTTGAGCGTCGGAATGTCTTGCAGGTACACCCCCCATCTTGTTCCATTGAAGACCCATGAATTAAAGCTGTTCCAAACTGCAAGATGCTTTGACTCAAGAAGGATCCAGGCCATTTGTATAGAGGAAGATCACATGGTCAGCCCAGTTGTAAAATCAGTTCTGATCACTTTCCTTTTTCAGAATGTATCTCTGCAAGTATACAGAAGCTTCAAATTGCGAACTTCAAGCTAAAGATTAAATCAAAAGGAAAAAAGAAAAGCAGCTAAAAGAATAATCTATTAATTTCTTCTATGTAATTAAGTATGTTTCCTTGGTTAACATAATAATATGAGAATTATAAAACTAGAAAAACTATAGAAGTTATGCATACTTATTCAATTATTACAATAAGATATATCATGTATCAAATAAGATATATAAAGATGAACAAATTAAAATGACAGCAAATACCATATACTTCTCGTTATCAATAATTTGAAATTACTAGAAATATTGAAGGCAAAATATATATAATGAAAATCTAACTTAAAAAAAAAAATCAAATGAAAAGAACATACGATTTTTTTGCTAATACAATACCCTTAATACAATACCCTATAATGTATCCCATAATTCAGCCTGCTTCATGTGGAATAAAAACTTTGAATCCTTTTTTAGTTAAAAACAAAAAATTATTGGATCTTCATTGCAGCCCACGTTCTAGTAGCCTGATACAACACTTGTGTTAAACGAGCATCTCGCTAATTTCTTCCCACAGAAATAATAAGTGCATCTATGCATGATATCTTCATAAAGAAAATAAGTTGCATTACGTCATAAAATGTATGTTTATCGTATTAAAAAATAAATAGGTATCTATATTCACAATGAAAAATTGAACTATGAACAGAATAAAATAACTAGCAAATACATATTTTGTTTTTACAAACCATACAGGCAGGCTTATACAGTCGAAAATAGTACCATGACTAGTCATGCATATAAATACCATTCTTAAATTACTATCGCCTCCCCTATTTCAAATGCTGTGCTGCTACCTTCCTAGCATTTAATTTTCATGAGATAAATAACCCATTTTTCCCACACACATGCCAATAGTCTTATCTTCAGTGCAGCCTGCCTTCCTATTAAACATATACACTCAATATACAGAACATCAACTGATGAAATTGAACAATCACAATATAATGGCTATCTGAAATTCTAACGTCGACATCTAAATCTGCGGTCATCTCTATTCCAAGAATCTATATCATGATTTTCTTTTCTCTTTCACTTTTAAACAAAAAATAGCAAATAAAAATTGGTGAATTGGGGGGGGGGGGGGGGGGGGGGGGGGGGCTCGTTACCTCTCCAATATGCATGTTGCTAACTATTTTGTTATAACACTTAGAATATAAACTCTTCCTCCGAAGTATTATTAAGCAATTCTCCTGTCTCCCGAAGAGCAGCTGCTGTGGAATCATTTATGCCCAACAAATACTGCAAACGAGATAATTTTTCAGGAGTTGGATTACTCTTCATGTATATAGTGTAAAGATCAGCAAGCTCCTCTGGCACTTCCCATGAGAGGGGCTGTGAGGGTACTGCTTTGTCACAAGACAGCATATCATTGAGTGAAGAAACCTGCGCAAAAGGAGAGAAGCAATCACAATTGACTATCCACAATCAAATCTAGAAATATATTAGAGTTTTCTGAAAATAAAGCTTCAGAAAATCACTCACCACTCCTTCATGATTTCTCTGTCTTAATAGTGCCACGGCCTGAATGAGTGAATTAGATAACCTAGTTTGTGCCAGCTCACAAACAACGCCTCTTGCTCTCCCTTTATTAATGTTGAGATCCGATGGGATTTTTTCAAATACTTCCTCCTCATCAAAATCTCCAGTGCCTGATGAGAAAATATCATCAACAGTTTTTTTGAAGAGTGTCTCTCTCAAGTTCTCAGATACCATGCTGTCTATCTCAACATTGGCTTCCTTAAGCTCTCTTATCTGCTTAATACTCAGCCTCCCTTGAGTTACTGCAGTTTCAAGTGCAGCTGCCATTTTGGTAGTGGTAATACTCTTGATTATTTTCTGAGCATATTCTTGAGGTAAGCCTACTTGCTTCTGCAGACTATTAAGCTGCTCCACCCTGGCCTTTGTCAACTGTCCATCAGCTAAAATGACCTCAGCTTGTTGCCTAAAAGCTTGCTCTGCTAGACTTTTATGTACTTCCACTATTTCTTTACTACTCAAACCTAGAATCCCACCAAGTTGATTTAGAAAAACATATTCTGAATCATCCTTTTTAGTAGTGATCTGGGCACCAAATGGAACCCTTGTCACTTCACCAGTTAGGCAGAAAAGCAGGTAAGTCTTATAAAGATCAGTCCTATCTCTTTCAGGAAGGTCATCTTTAAGAGTAATTTCTGTCTGACCAGGGTTCCCCAACTTAGCTACAAGTTCTTTGTTTGGCCTTATTTTCTCAAGTGTCTGAAGAGAATCCCATTCTTCATCTTCAGTTTGTGTGACGTCCTCCTTTACAGGATCTTCATCCGATACATCAGCTGACTCCCCAGCTGATACATCAGCTGACTCCCCTTTAATGTCCTTCAGCAACTCAGTCACAACCAATGTGTTGAAAGCTATCATCTTCTTGAGTTCTTTAGCAGACTCTGTACGATTTCCAGCTGCTCGTGCACGTTTTATGTAATTAATAAATATCTTCCTTACCTGTAGTGTCATAAAAATAGCATAAAAAAAGTTAAACATGTTTCAAATCCTCATAAATTACCATCATATTTCCTGACAAATGGTACTCACGGCCTTGCTTGCAATAGACATAGCAGTCTCCCGGGTTAGTCGCAAGCCATATGCTGCTTTTCTTACTGATTTCTTGATATCAGCATCATATCCATCAACCCCTGATGCAATTGCATCATTGACAACCTATTCAAGAAAACAACTTATTAATTCAAATTCTTCAATATATCAGGCATGAATTGAAATATATATACCCTTACATTACAACACAGAAAAATTAAAAGAATACCTTAATTTCTTTGCATAACATAATCAACCAACTATGAATTAAGTGTTCCTTTTCAGCTTGGATGTAAGAGAATCAAAACCAACACAGATTTAATAGCAAGTAGATACATGTCTTCAAACTGAAAACGGAACCTAATTAAACTACAAGAATTTTAGATTAACAGCACCGAATGAAACACATTTCAAGAGAATATTGACAATATGAAGTGCAAACACTATGACAATATAAGTAACCCATGTAAAAGATAAAATATAAGCAGACTGTTTCAGGGTCTCCATCTCCATGCTACAGTTAAATAAAGTGTATCATCACCACACGAAAATGTGTCTTACCATTCTACCAATCCAAATAGAGGGTAGGGGAAAAAAAACTGTCCTCAAAAGAGAAATAAATGGCAGGAAACAACAATTCTGTGGAGAAAACCTCCTCCATGCCCCTGCCTCCTAGAAGCTACAAACCATTCTAATTAATTTCTAGTTAGATATGTCAGCAGCCAGCAACTACCGTGGATAAACCTTAATCTATCAGTCTCAGAGGATGCACAAGATTTGTGCCTCAAACAACAAATGAGATGAAGACGCATTATCAGTTTGTCACAAAATGGGTGAATCAAATTTAGTAAATATAACCAATGAACTAGAGAAGAAGAAAGAAACATAGTACCTTTTCAAACAAACTGCCACAGATATCTGAGTGAGCTGCTTCAACAGAATGTTGAGGTATACAGAGCATTACACGTAACCTCAACAAAGCAGAAACGTCCTCCTCACTGAGCTCCCCATCAGCCACCAATTGCTGAAGCTTTTGCCGGTAGATTTCTTAATACAAGTCATTACAGTTAGATTTTGATAAAATAAGATATCATGCAAAAAGATAAACATCACAACAACTAAGAAAACAGATACAAAATTGAAATATTACTGTTGCAACCTTAGGTTTAAGAATCACATAAATATAATCTTAGAACACAAAGTGTTCAAAATTCTGGCATTACTTACGTAAAATTCCAGCTAACCCAAAACATGGAAAAGATAACATAGAACAAGTTACCTTCATGAATTTCACTGGCCTTTTGTGGATCAAAGTGCAATTCATCACACAACTTTTGAAGGAATGCTGCTTTGCTATCTGCCATTTCTAGATCACCACCTGAAACAGCCTGTGCAAGGAGTTTGCGATATACTTTTGATGTAACATCAAGTCTAATGGCTTCTGCTTCACGTTTACCCAACCCAAATATATTCCTCAGCTGATTTAGTGCAGCAAGCTGAAATATATCATAAATAAATTAGAAAATAATATTTACCTTTAATAAATGAGTTTTAAACTAAAACAAAACTACATTCCAGGGGGAATCTTGTGATTGTACATCTTAAGTGTTAAAAGACTACCAGAGTTTAAGACTATAAACAATTTAGTAAGGACCCGAGAAGTAATTTACAATATCTAAAGGCTCCCACAAGTGAAAACCCATTAGCATTGAAACATGGCAAACAACTAACATGTACAATTTTGTTGAAAACAAATTCTACTTTAATTGAAATATTTATAATGAGATTGAGGGCAACAAGGATATAACTCTAATCAACCTATTCAATCAGGCTTTGCACTGTGCCAAAGAGAAAAAGTATAAGGCAAAGAATAGAGAATAAAGAAGGACCGGAAGTCTCACTATAGACATAGCTTCAACTTATATCAATGGTTAAAATTAAATCCACAGTTGCACCTATTGAAAGTATTGAGGAGCCAAATTAGAAGATAAGAAAGCATAGAGCACTAATTTACAGCTACCTTACTCCATTCATCTTTACCAAATATCCAACAATTTTCTGAATGTTCCCATACACTTTTTTTTTTAATATTCAATTAAAAACTTGAAATGTTCCTCCTCAAGAAAACACTTACCCAAACTCAACTTCAAAATATCCTAGTTTCTCAACAAAAAAATGATATTATAAAAAAAAAATCCATAGTTTATGTTCGAATCAGTGGCCATTTACCTTATTATCTTCCATGCAACCACCAGACAAAGTATTTGTAACATATGCTCTGTAAAGGAGTTTCAAGTCCTCTATTTTTCCGTCATCATCATACTCACCACCTTTGTCACCAAAGATGAACTAGAGTCAACTTAAAAAATTTCTACTCAATAATTGAAGTTGAAAAGAAAAAAAATATACATAAAATAAAATCAGTGAGGAAGCTTACCCAGTAAAGAAACTGGGCCAACACCTCGGGCAAAGCGATCGACATCCGGATGTTTCTTTAATGAGATGAGTGAGTTATTGAATGCCAATGTCTTATCAAGCTCCTCCACGGCTTGGCTGACTCCAGGGCTGAAATTTTTCAAATTGATTAGAAGAGGAAAGTTCTACATGCGCAAATTGCTTGCAAGTATAAATTTTTTTAAACAAAACATGGGTAACAGATTGCAATTAAAAGCATCTCCAAAATTCAATATTTCATATGGAAGGATTTTTGCAACATCAATTTTCACAAGCTCAACTACTAATCAAAACCTGCAACGATCAAATCTCTCAAAGAAAAGAATAGCCGAAGTTAGGAAAATCCACCAACATTGGGTGTTTAAGAACATGACTATAAGATACACTTAAGAAAACTTACGCTGCTCTAGTGCGGGATTTAAGTATATCAAGTGCTACTGAAATATTTTCCTCAACCAATTTCCTTGTACTCTCCTTAAACAAGTTTTCAGCAAGCTTCAAGAGGAAAATTCCATTTTAGTTTATAATAATAGATTATGCCACCTCCAAGGAACTCTGTGATAGTGAGAGAAATGTTTACACAATAGAAGCATTTTAAAGTTCTATTTATGAAAGAAGAAATAAAGAAAATGAACCTGATCAGAAAGGTGATACAAACATTGAGCTTCTCTAAGCGTAACAAGTTTCTCTGCATCAATATCTGGTGAGCGATACTTAGTTAGCACTAAAGGAAGCAAAATCAGCTCACTACTTCTAAAAACTACTATGGAATAATTTTGAATGTTTCAATAACAGTTATTTTAGAGAATTACAGAACTCAGTATATACTCTAATATATCAGATGAATACTACCAGAACACTTAAGGCTTCATTTAATAAGATAGACACATGTATAATTAACTAAAGAAAAGTATAATTTGCAACCAATTAAAAGTATACCAAACTAGCTTCTTAAAATCCATGCAAAAGCATCATATGATTATTTTAACATAAAAGGACAACCCAATGCACAAGACTCTCCAACTTCGCAAGAGTAAGGATGAAGGTCAATTGTATGCAAACTTACCTTTGCATTTTTTGCAAAGAGGTTGTATAAACAAATTATGACAAATTAACTTGAGGATTAACTGATCAACTAGTGCGTCAACCACTTCATTACAACAAGACCAACAAGGTCTAGATGTATTACAAAATTACCTCTGCCAACTGATTTCAGCTTGGAAGCATACAATCGCTGGGCATTGTCACGTATAGCTACTTCAACCTAGAAAATATATTATTGCCATCTGGTCAAATAAAAAAAACTAGAATAACAAACAAAATGATAATGAGAACATATAAATATTATCAGAAAAGAGACCATATTCATGTCAGCATTGCCACACGTGGAAATATGCAATTCTGGCAGCAAAATGTCAGTTCTTCATTTTCGGGGAAACACCCATACATGATAAAACAGTTATGCTCCTAGTATAATTGCATGATACAAATACAAACCACGTTACACATGACACGAGTAGTGAGTAACAAATAAATAATCCACCCCTATATACCAAATTAAAGTCCACTCTCTTGGGAGTTGTTAAATCTCTTAATGTACTCTTCCATGAAGAGTGACATGTCATTTTTAACTTCTCTCCTTTTACATTTGAATTTAAATTCTTTTGAACTATTATGCACATCTTCTTTATAATTTAAATATTTTATTTTTACTCTTTACTTTTTCCATTCTATTTGAATTAATTATGAAAATCTCTT
The DNA here is from genome assembly GCF_033153095.1 of Gastrolobium bilobum. NCBI lineage: Eukaryota > Viridiplantae > Streptophyta > Magnoliopsida > Fabales > Fabaceae > Gastrolobium > Gastrolobium bilobum. The sequence goes on from NW_026898999.1 coordinate 113,259, forward strand.
TTATAATTTTACTTTTTCTCTAAAATATTTGTTCTCTTTTAATTTATATTTTACTGGAATTCAAATAACTATCCGTGCAATGCACACAATATTGGCTAATATACCTGGGAATCAGTGACCTTGAAAACACGCTTCCAAGGCAGAAGGAAAGATGATGCTTCTCCAAAAACAAGATTTGACACATAAATCAACTTCTGAAATGCCTGCACTGGAGACTCACTAACAATGGTCAAGTTCCAAGTATCCAATTAAATCCCCAAAGGTATTTCAATCTATTGTTTGAGATAATAGTAAAAGTGACTTACCCGGCGTTGCTCAATATCTGCTTCACGATCCCCAACTTCAAGCCTCTGCCTGAAAATTTTCCTACCAACCTGTGGTCAACAAGCACCAAACCAGTAAGATAAGCAACACCTTCCCTTAACTATAATATACATTCTCATTCTCCATAGACATGGACACAAATTAATATACCCCAAGAATACCTCCATATGCATAGCAGCCGCATCCGGGTCATCAATTCCTAAAGAATTCTTGAAGCTGATGATCCTGTCAGCCTCATCACCTTTAAGTTCCTCACCACCAGGAGGAAGCACAGACGACACGAACCTGAATGTAAAGTTGAAATGCAAATTAATCACTCGCAGCTGAAGTTCAACAGATATACAACAAAATCACAACTTATTTCTCACGAAACATCATAGCAATTAATCATACACTCATGCACAGATATGAAACTTGATTTGTCACTCACTGGCAATATATATCACAAATCTCTGCTTTAAATGCCTCATTCTGCTTGTTCACACCATACCTAAAAAATTAGCCATTATAAAAGAATCAAAAGAATTAGATTCACAAAAATTAATATAAGAAAAAAAATTACATTTCACTGATAATCAATTAAAATGACTAATTATCATCATTGATAATGGACCAAAACTACCTTTGAATCCATAAGTTCCAACTTAGATACACATTTTAATGAAAAAAATTAACAGAAATTCAGATAAACCTGTTGGCGATTCCATCAATGTCTTCCTTCTTCAACATGGAAGGGTGATCAAGCCCGGCCACATAGTTATGCAAATTCACGGCTGCAACTTGCGGAGCAACCGCATTCAGAGCGTATGCGGCGGCGCCACCGGCCACGCCCAAAGCAACGGCTCCGCCCAGGGCGGCATTACGGCTTCCGCCAAACTTGGAGCCTAGACCGTACCCGGCGGCGATGGCGCCGGCGACGACAGCGGCGGAGGTAGCCAACCGCAGCGAAGGCGATAGCTTGTCGACGAGGAGCTCAACTCCGGTGAGGTCCTTATGGACTGGCAGCGGCGAAGAGGAGGCGGAAGAACAACGTGGTAAGGAGACTCTAAAACAGCGTCGTTTTGAAGTGAGAGGGGTGAAGGGAAGAGGAAGGAGGGAACGGTGATGCTGTGAAGAAGGGATGAGAGTGAACGAGGGATTCATAGCTCCCTCCAAAAACGACGTCGTAAGATGGGAGTGTGGTTGTTACAGAACAAGAGAGGATTCAGTTATTACAGGGTTTAACGAAACAGAAGATAGTGAGAAAAAGCAAAGATCGCATCTTCAATGGACCTTTCGATTAAATGGGTCATTTTACTTCTACGAATGATCATTTCCAATCATTAAAATCCCCCCAATAATATATTGGAAATAACAAATAAGTTATTTTACCTATTATTTTTTTATCTACTTTTATTTATCATCTTTCAATGTCGTTAGATCAAAATCTCAAGAAGAGAGAGAAAGATAAATGTTAATTAAGATTCTAATCTAATGGTATTTTAAAGTGATAGACAAAAGTAGGCAGAAAAAATAATAAATAGAATAAACTATCCCTAGAAACAATAATTGTATATACCTCTTAATCAATTTTGTAATATTTCTCCATAAAGAAAATATTTAATATTTATTCATTTTTATATATTAAGAGTATTTAATATTTTTATATATTATTGTTAAATATTAGAAGAAATATTAAAATAATATTTTGGAAAATATAATCCACTCGTATTGTATTACCATGAAAATGTTCTAGATTAATGAAAAAAAAAAAGTTTATACAATGACAAAAATGACACGTAGAAGAGCGAAAAATCTTAAAGGGTTGTTTGGTACGAAGAATCTGATAGGAATGTAGGGAAAGTTGTATAGGTAAAATATATTAACCCCGTTTGGTATGTTTTCAAGTTAGAGAATATCAGTATAATATTCCTCCCATGCATTTCGTTTTGTACTGCGCAATGGAAAAAAAAAATTACAATCTGAAGTGTAGTATTTTTTTAAGCCGAGTCCCCAATGCCGGAGAGAGGAGTGAGGTTCAGCAAAATTTCTTGGAATCAAAAATTTTGAAAACTACAATGGATACCAACGTACGTTTGCTTACTATCATTCTAATATTTTAACATTATTTGACCATCATTATGGATAATTTCGTAATATCATAACACATTTTCATCAATATTTCACCATCAACCAAACATAGCATTAGTAAAAATAACTCAACTTTCCCAGTAAATTGTTTGCCTATCAAACACCTTTTTGTAACTTACCCGAGCCAAAAAAAATTACCCATCATATTCGGAGAATTTTTTTTTTCCAGTAATAAAAAATTTCTCTCATACCAAACACCCCCTAAAAGAAAAAGGATCTTTATTGCTTATGAGTTTGAGTACTTTATCAGGTAAATGACTAAATTTAATTTGTCATTTATTATTACAATTTGCTAAAATGAAATTCGCAGTAAAAGAATTTGATTTAACACATGAAAAGTTTAACTAAAATTCACAATTGTTCCTCGAATAGAACCACAAGCTCACAAGAACACTCTCCCCACACCCTCAATGCTTGCTACAAGTCTACACAATGATGGAGAAGGATTTTCAAGAGTAAAAGGTGGAGTCTTGGGCTTGGAAATGGAAAAGGAGAAAAGCTCCAACTTTGCAATGAAGAAGGTGGCAGCCAATGCACCAGAAAATCACATGTAGAAGAGTGAAATTCTGACCTAGAAGAGTGTGCCGATTAGTATTTATAGTTCACTTAAGTTTAATCCGTCGGTATTAGCGCTAATAGCTCCGCTAATCATTTTAATCTCAAACTTCATATTCTGAAACTAGCCATTTTTCTAGGATTTTACATATTTTTATTATAATCTTTTGCAACACTTTTCCGGTACGCGTTTTCACGTTGTCGGTATTAGTTCTGACACCAATACTCATTATTATGACTTCAAACTTGACATTCTTGACGTAAATATTATTCTAGGAATATTCATGTACTTATTGTAATTTTTCTAGATACTTCATCACTACGCTCTTATACCGTGAAGCAGAACCGGTATCTGCACTTTCATCAAAAAAGCGACTTTCAGCGTTATCACGACTTTATTACAATTATTTAAGTCTTTCCATATTTATTCAAGGTCAATTATGAAATTATTTCTCAAACTCATATTTAATCATTTAAATTCCTAATTTAACGGTGTGGAATCTTACAATATGTTGTGAGCAACATTACCCAATTTATGCACAAGATAACCCATGCATGGCAACATGAATCTTGTCGACTGTGTCCTTAGATACTTAAAGTTGTCCTAGGAAGGGAATTTGGATGAAAAAATACAACAATACAAAAATTCTGGGGTATGTAGATGTAGATTTGAGCAGGAAACCCTCTTGACAGAAGATTCACTTCAAGATTTTGCACCTTTGTGGGAGGTAATATTGTCGCATGGAAGTGCAATAAACAAAGTGTAGTAGCTCGTTCCAGTGCAGAGGCTGAATATCGTTCTATGGCTTCTGCTACTAGTGAGCTTATTTGGCTTCAGAGTCTCATTAGTGACTTGACAAATAAAATGTCATCCAAACCCACCAGGCTGTGATGTGATAATCAAGCGGCTATTCATATTGTCTCAAATCCTGTGTTTCATGAAAGAACTAAGCACATAGAGGTGGATTGCCACTTTGTTCGTAAGAAGGTTCAGAGAAAGATAATTGAAACTCCTTACATTAGAAGTGAAGACCAATTAACTTATATTTTCACAAAAGCTCTATCTAAAGCCTCTTTTTAGAACATCAGTGCCAAGTTGACCTTGACCGAACTCTTTGCATCAACTTGGAGGGGGAATGTTGGAGAAATCAAAGGAAATAATGGACAATTTTCTAAGAGAAGATTTAGGAAAATAATTGATCCAAATATAATCTGTAATTCAACCACAAATCTTGTAAGAATAAAAGGAAATAATTATTTTTATATCACTGATTCAAGGCTAAAATCATTGGCTGATTTATTGTACCAACTGTTATTTAAAGTGAAAGGAACCTTGAAAATCATATCAGATAAGGGGAGAAACAATTTGTTGAGGACGTAGGCACAAATTGTCCAATCACGTTATTGCTGTTATTGCTGTTTTTTTCTATTTCTCAACAATGTTGTTGAGCAGTCAACCAAAATGAAGACTCACTCATTAATTGAAGTGCTACATCTTAAATGTGATTGATGCAAGTGTTTGCATCATGCTACTTTGGCTTCTTATAACGAGGTAGGTATCCATAAAACTTCTAATTAACACTTATTCTTCGAGTGACCCAACAAACCACTGATGGAGGAAGACGAAGAAATCATGCATGTATATTAGGGTTAACAAAACGGGCCAACCCAGCTCGACCAGCCCAACCCGCGTGCAACCCGAAAAAAATGAGCCGGGTTAGGGTTGGCTCAAAAAATAAAACGAGCCAGAAAATTCAACCTAATCTGACCCGAGTCGGGTTAGGGTTAGCTTGCGGGTTGGCTAAAAAATATGACTCGTAGGTTTAACATAAAAAAATAGCTCGCGAGTTGGCTCGAAAATTGGCTTATGGGTTGGCTCGAAAATTGCTCGCGGGTTGGCTCGTTTTAATCCTATTTAAATGAACTTGTAGTATTAATGCACCAGCTATGTGGCTTCCATCAGCTTAAACAAAAGGTTGCAGAATGAAAAGTAAATGCAAAATGTTCTAGCTTCGAATTTTCTTCCAACAAATTTGCACCAACATCGAAAAATAATCAGAACCACTTGCTACCAAGTGGGTAAGATATTTGAACCAAACAGAGCCAATACAGCCTAACAATATAAAAATAGGAGCAATGTGAGAAGATTAGGGACTTAGGTTTAGAGAAGGAAGAAAGGCGATGACAGGATATGTGGGTTTTGTCCTTTTTGTATATTATATTTTATATTTTTTATAAAAAAAAAAACTCAACTCGAGAGCTAGCCCGTTTAATCCGCAGGTTGGCTAGTTTTTTCCCGAGCTGGTTGGGGTCGGGTTGTGTAAGAACCCGCACCGCTAATTAAGGAAATTAATTAGATAATTATGAGATAATTCCATAATTGACCCTAATAATTATTATAAGGCTTTAATAATTATAATAAGTGACTAATAATGTTGAAAATCGCTTTTCTGACGAAAAGCGCAGATACCGGTTCTGCTAGTCGGTATAAATGCGTATCGATAAAGTATCCCGAAAAATTATAATAAGTGCATGAATATTCCTAGAATAATATGTAGGACTGTGAAAACGAGTTTCAAGTTAAAATAATGAGAGTTGGTGTAAAAAACTGATATTGGCTATGAAAAGCACGTACCAGAAAGGTGCTCCGAAAAATAAAATAAAAATATGATAATTCTTGTAAAATTGAGTAGGTTAAGAATCCAAAGTTTGGGATTAAAATGCTAAGCGTAGGAATTAAAGTTAATATTGTGTGATTAATTTAAGTGGCCTATAAATAGACCATTTCACACAATCCTAGGCTGATTCTCCAGCTTTTAAGCGTGAGTTGGCTACTGTGTGAGTGTCTCCTTGTTGGTCATCCTCTTCCTTGGCTTTCTTGCATGAAAAACCTCCCAAGTTACCTATTTTTCCATTGATTCTTCTTCTTTCTACTTGGCAAACACTTGGTAGAGTGGTTTGGAAGGGTTGAGCCAGCCTTATACTGAGTTTTTGTCTCTGTTTTGGGGAAGGGAGAGGGCTGGTTGTTTTGGTTGAGTGTTGTGACCATCATTGTCTTGATTGTTGAAGCTCCAAGTGTCAACCTTGGTGGAGAAAGACCAAGTCTTGCAAACCATTTTCGTGCTCTGTGTATAGTCAGTCTTGAGGAGCTGTTGGTGAGCTCCAAGAGCACTCCTTTCTCTTTTTTAAGCTTTGGGGTGAGTTACCTAACCTTGATCTTTAGTTTTAATGGTTTAAAGGTGATGTCTTTGCATGTTAATGAGTTAAACAAGTAACCAACTGATATGTGAACCTAAATGGACTTAAAGATGCATGCTTTAACATTTTAAAGTGTTAAAAATGGAACCTTGAAGGGATATCTTCGCGAAAATGCAAACTGCATTATGTCGCGAAATATCCAGATATTTGGCTGTAAATATCCGGATATGGATATCCGGATATGGGTTTCTGGATATCCGGATATGGATATCCGGATATGGGGTTCTGGATATCCAGATATTGATATCCGGATATTGGAAGAGAAATATCCGGATATGTGATATCCGGATATGTTCCCGAGGAATATCCGGATATTCTGGGTTTTCGAAGAACAATAGTTGCACTGTTTATACAGAATGATGTTTGGGGTTTGTGGACCCTAGATTGGCTAAGTTGAACCTCTGTAATAATTAACTAAGTCAGAATCTAAGTGATTAAGGACTTGTGGCTTTGTGAGAAGTCTTAAGACATGAAAAGTAAAGGAAAGATGTTGTCCTTGTGTCTTGTGCTTGTCGTATATGATTATTGATATATCTATCGGTCCAAAACAGATTGTGATTATGCTGAGTTTGGACCTTGAGCTGGGTTGGATTCTTGGTTGGGATAGCTAGCTTGAAAGGTAAGCTTTCGTGTCCTCGGATTAGTCTGTTGTTTGTTCCACCGACCTCCATGGGAGGGTGGTTTATATGCATGGTATGCTTTTATGAAAGATGAAATATGCATTGATATATGCCTGAGATGTATTAAGTTAATTGTTGACTAGTTGCACAATCAGACAGTGGTGTGTAAGACATGTAGTGTATGAAAGTGATGTTGTCACTTACACGATCAGACATTGACTCTGGTGTGTAAGGCATAAGACTGCGAATCTTATGTTTAGATGGGTCGCAGACGTGCATAATCCCTATCTTGTTCCCTGGCCAGTCGAACCGCATTTACATACATCACATGATTAATGAATTATAGTATTTAGCTCGTTGAGCAAGAGATTATACTGTCATGATATATATGCCTTAACATGAACATGCATTGAAATTAGTGGTTTTGAACTTATATTATACTTGTAAGTGAGCTTGGGGCGGAAGAGTCCTTGAGGACCCCTTGTCTTACTGAGATTTCTTATTTAGAGATCTCACCCCACGTTTGGGGGCGCTTATTTCAGGTTCAGGTAATTTGGGGGCTGATGCCTCTGGCGGCAGGAGGCCTGAGCTTAGTTGATGATATTACTGGTTATATGCTGGCATGACTGGATTTAGATGCTGTTTATGTTTTCCGCCTTTATATTATATTGTTGCTATGTTGAGACTTGTTGGGCTTTGTTGCCTTATTTGGGTGAGCATGAGAGTTGTCCATGCCACTATATTGTTAGTATTTTTAGCTTGAGTTGTATAAACTGCTAGTTGGTCCAGTCTACGTGTTGTAGTTCCGTGACTAGAGACATATATCTGTTATTTTAATTAATGAGGTATTTCAGTTAGCTGTCTTTTACAATTTACATACAAGCATGACTTTATTTAAATGATTAATTAAGCAAGTTGGTAATGATAATGACGTCATAAATGAAAAGAAAAAGATATTCCGCAATTTTAATTTAGCGCAATTTAATACGATGATATGATAACATTACCAGATATATACGAAGTGTTACAGGTTGACTCGAGTTGGCAGCTTATTTTTGTCAACTCAACCCGACTCATTTTTAATGAGTTACGAGCCAACCCGCTCATTTTTGTCAACCCTAATGTATACAATCATGTAACTAACTTCTTTGTATTTTACCTAACCCTGACCAACTATAATTGATTTAACTATAACCGCCACATAATTATCCACTTGACCGTAATAGGTCCTGATGAACTACCTATTGGGTTTGACGCTTTTGGATCGGACGTGTAAAAGCCCAACCAACAGATCAGTTGAAAAATGAAAGGAAAATAAAAAGCACGTCGCCCAAACAATTTTATTTTTTCAATTATATATTTTGTGTATGATTCAAATCTTGAATGGAAAAATTTGATATGCTCACATACTTCAAGGACACAAGCACCTTCGGGTATTAGCATGAAGTGAAACTCTCATAATTACATATTAGGAAAAATATTTCTACTTTTATTGTAGAAAATTTTTTCTGCTTATACTATTTTTTTCTCTCGCGTAAATAATGGAACTTTTTACTTTTATGTGAGTGTGACAAAAAAATAATTTCTGAAACAAAAACAAAAATATTAAACTTTTACATATTATATTAATTTTATGATTTTTTTTTTCTCCTCGAGATTATACAAGGACTTTCCCTGACCTAAATCTCATCCATCCAATAACCTTAGCTAAATCAACGTAACATTGCCTTTTTGTTTGATGATGTGTACTTGTGCAGTCTTTTTTGTCTTCAATTCTTTCATCTATTACACTGCAACATTCGTCACATATATGGAGAGGAAGACACCATATATCTAGTTGTACATACGGCGAATAATATGTTCTGAAATTAAACCTCTCTATTCTCATTCACCAAAAATTTAAGAAGAAAGGAAAACTTCTCGACCCATTTAAAGGTTGAAACATTGTAACAAGAAGGAAACTCAAGCAAGCATATATAGTTTTTCTAATCAGGACAAGAGTTGTTGTTGGATCATTATTGCTGTGTAACTTCCCTCCAATTTTGAATAGCTTGAGACACTACTTGTTCAATTAATTGTGCATCCAAAAGGCGTGTATCTTGATTATTCTCCTGGGACATTAACAAATAATTACTTGTGTCAGTGGCTCCACCCAAAAGGTTATATATAATGCAAGTACAATTAAAGGGTGTGTGATTTCCTGATATAGATTACTATACATGTGTGTGTGTGTGTATGCATGTCACATCATTACTTTGTTTCCAACAGCTTCTAAATTGAAGTTGTCTGCACAAGACACCCTAGCCTGGATCACATCAAGACCCAGCTTTTCAAATGCTTCCAATATGAACACTAGCAACCCTTGGCAACTCCTTTGACTCAGCACCTTGATCACAAAGCCCTCTTCTTGAGGTTCAACTTTAAGCTGCAAAATCATTAATAAAAATCACAAATTATATTATCTAATTATCATCTACTGCATTATATATACGGATTATTTAATTTTTGTGGTTAGTATATATATATATACCATAGGCATTGGATCATAGTTAATGATTTTTTGTGCTGTTGCAACTGGTAACTGGTTCAATTGATCTTGAAGCTTTTTCTTTAAACCTTGTATGTACTCTGACGCATCCAATACCACTGAGGTTCTACGGCGCTGCATAAACACCGAAAACAATCATCATATCTCAACATGATCTTCAATTATTGAACAATATGAATTTAGAGGCAAAAATAAAATATGCAAGAGACTAAATATATACAAGTAGAAAAGGGTTGATCAAAGTGAATGCTTTTTATTCAAATGCTAACATTAAGTGGAGAAATCTCCCTAGAAGCTTTGATTAAAGGAATGAAAAATTATTTGATAAGAGAAAGAGAATGTGATCAAAATGATAGACATGAAATGGAATTCAACTATGTTCCCCCTTTTGAAAATGGATTCTGCATCTAAAAGTTTATTTAGAAACTGAATGAGGGAAAATGGCATGCAAACAGAGAAGAAAGAGATGTTTCAGAGTAATCACTGAATGGGAGTATGTGATTGAACGAAGCACTTGTAAATTCCTGTACATGGCTGTTCGCTTGTGAACCCTGGAAACCATTCTCTCTCTCTCTCTCTCTCTCACAGGAGAACAATATACAAAAAAATCTAACCAATATTTGATGGCTTATAAAGAGGATGAGAACACAGAATCTTGTTGATCACATGTGATGCAGTACTTTAAGTTTTTTAGAATTACCACATGTATAAAAAAATTTAACTTCAAGGGCAATCTTGTTTTTTATACTCGTGTGATATTCATTGTCACTGAACCAATTTTGTTCTTCTCAAGTTAATTAAGACCTAGTTTGACACGTATAAGTTATAGAGAAAAGAATTTTAAAATAAAAAATGTCGAGTTAACAATGAAATAACTGTTGAGATATATAAAATTAAGAAAAAGTGTGTATCATTTTAAAGAATGTAAGTTGTGTTATTTTAAATGAGAGAAAAAGATAGATAAAGAAAGAGAGAGTGAACAAAAAAATATAAAGATGTGGGTCCCACTTCTTTGTGAGAGTGAAATAACACAAGTTATGTCATTTAAAAGAACAAATATTTTTTCCATAAAATTAAGCTGTCGGGTGAGGTCATATTAATGATTTTATATATCTCAACAATAACTAAACCAAATTGACCAATCACATTATACAGTAAGAAAATCACATTGTTAAGTAGATATTTGATTAGTCCATAATGAAATACCTTTTACCATGCCTTATTTTATAAACGTAAAGTGTGTGTCATTTTAAATGATGTAAAGTTGTGTTATTTTAAGTGAGAGAAAGAGATAGATAAAGGAAGAGAGAGAGAAGACAAAAAAAATAAATGTGTGGGTCCCACCTCTTGTGAAAGTGAAAGAATATAAGTTGTGTCATTTAAAAGGACAGACACTTTTTCCATTTTATAATTGCCTAAAATTATTACATCCATTCACTATTAGATCCTAACTTTACAAGGAGGGAAAAAATCCACAAGAATTTCAATCTTCAAGGGCAGAGTTGTTAAGTATGATTTTCTTTTAATCTTAAAAAAGGAAAATAAAACTCGATCATGATTTTTTCCGTTTAATTTGATGTCCTAGAGTTATTATATAGTTACTTCTTCAAACATTTCAACCTGAAATATATGAGAGAAGGAATTGAACTGAAAACAGGAAGTTAATCACATAGGAGGATCATGGGGTTTGATTTGCCACATTCTATAGCAGTCAAAGTGGATAACAGAGAAAAAGACAATATCTGCAAGCTGGTGTAAGTTTGTCCCATGCAAAATATGCCATGGATGCATTATACATATATAAGAAAGAAGAAGCGTGTGGGGTCATAAAATAAGGGAAACAGTGTTATACATGTTTCTGAAAACAAACATTCCTCTGCATGGGAACGTGAAAAACTGATGAAAGAGATGGTGGTGCATTGGTAGCAGTGGGGTTATGTTGGAAGCTGGCAAGGAATCTCAATGGCTGATCAAGACACCATTCACAGTATCAACTAGCTAGCACATAGAAAAAAGTATCAAAAACATGTTACAGTTTTAGGTGTCTTCTTTAGATGCTTCCAAGTTTTCCTCACGGGGACGGATTCTCTCTCTCTTTTTCTCTTTCTCCCCTTATTGGTTTGGCTTCTCCTATATATCTACCCAAACAAGTTAAAAGAAATTTCGGTTCTATTTTTTTTTTTTTTTTTTTGTGTAAGCAGAAATTTCGGTTTTATTATAATGTGTTAGAAAAGGAAACCAATTTTTTTCCGCTAAAATCCCATAGTTGGTGGAGGGTTAGACCCGCTGTTATTCCTATATTCCAGATGGTCCCTTTTTAGTCCTTTTCCCCTTCATTTCCCCCACTTCTTCTTGTCCCTTTCTTTTTTACTTTTATTTATTTATATATACATATATTTTTATTTTATTTTATTTTATTTTTTTATTTTATTTGTCTATTTTTATTTTTTTATTTTTTTATTTTTTCTTTTTTACTTTTTTTGAACCGTTTTGTATCTTTCATGTGGGTTCATCTACCACCGACTCCAATTAATTTGGGATAAAGATGTTGTTGATGTTGATGTAAAATCCCATAGTTACAATTGAAACATACGAGTTAATTAAGCTCAATTAATTAATTCAAAAATTTGTAAATTCTACTTGCATCTTCTAAAATTATATGCTAAGAAAGTTGTTTAATTACTTGTTTGTGTGAATAGAAAAGACTTACTTCTAAGAATGGAAATTAACTTGTGCGTATGTTTTGTTGAGAAAAAAAGTTGTAGTACGATTACTTTTAACATTTATAATATAAAGGAAAATAATTCCTAGCAACTAAATGGTGCTCTATATTTTATTGGGATTTTATTGTCTCTTCTTTACACAACCTAACTGTTAGAAATAGATGAAAAGTCCACATTAATTACAAATGGATCGAGTAAGCGTTGTATAAGTGAAAAGTATCTATAAGGGCCATTGTTCAAGATTTGAATTTAAGCGATACATGCTTGATTCCAACTAAGCAAGTTTTTGGGTTCAAACTGTTGTGAACGCAAAAAAATTCATTTGTGAAAATTAGCTATACTATGATGTGAATGTTCCCTACTCAAACAAGATTACCTTTCATGGAGAATACATGTGATTTATCATAAAAAGAAAAAAGATTTGGGTTAAAATATAATGTTAAATCTACTTATTATAATGGGTTTTATGTTTATCATGTAACATGATATAACATCACTTTCCTACACACACATTAAAGAGGTGGGGTCCACATGTTTTTCTTTCTCTTTCATCATTCCACTTTCTCTCTCTATTTTTGTGTGTGTGTGTTGGAAACAACACTTAAATTATGTAACATAACACTAATAAAACCCTATTATAATTTATCATAATTTATCATTTGGTCAATTGGTAACAATTTTCCTACAAAAGTTTTTGGACTCCTCGTCCGCTTAATACTAACAAGAAAAAGATTCCAATCTAGTTCAACTATCTCAAATTACTTCTCATAAGCCCTTTTTAGAAGAAAGACTTATTAAAATATTTAGCCTAATCCATATCATATGTAAAAATATTCGGCACATCTAACATGATCAGAGATACAGATCTGTGAAAACAAATTGTGGCGATCAAAGATATGAAAGTGACATTAAATTTTGAAATATTGCCAGCCGGTTTGATAATGGTAATAATAATATTACTAGTAAACGCAGCAATGATAGCTGCCGAAGAACTAATAATATTTACCATGGTCAATATGGAGGTGACTATGTTAGATAACATATTTTTAAAGGAAGTGATATCTTAAGGAGAAAAGGAATATAAAAATAAAATATTTAATCAAACATTAAATCATCATTCAAATACTCAGAGATAGGTATTTGAATTTCACGTGTAAATAATCACTCATAAAATCACATTAACTCATAATAGATAACTCAAGTGATGAGTAAGTAGGGTTGTGCATGGGTCAGTTCGGGTCAGGTTTTTGTCCGACTCGACCCAACTTGATTTTTATAGGTCAAGTATTTTGACCCGACCCGCTTTAATTTGAACCAAGTAGGGTCTGACTTGGATTGGATTTTGTTGAACTAGTTCAGAATCAGGTTGGATCTGACCTGACTTGGTTTCTGAAGTGGGTTTGACTTGGTTTCTGAACTGGGTCAAATCTGACCTGACCCGTTTTTGACTTGGTTTTCTCACAAAATTTTGTCAAAATTTTTACGTTGCAAAAGACGAAAATTTCGTCACAAAATTATTTTTTCGTCGAAATTTTTACAAAAAATATTTTTCTATTGAAATTTAGTTTCCGTCAACAGATTTGAAGAAAGTGATTTCTTCCATCAAATGTTTTAAACGAAAAAAGAATTTTGTCAAAAAAGTTGACGGAATGTTTTTCGTTCAAAATTTCGATGGGAATGTGTTCTGACGAAAATTTTGACGGAAATTATTTCGAGGGAAATGTTTCATTTGAAACTTTCGACGAAATTTAGATTCTCTAAAGAATTTTGACAGAATATTTTTTTCGTCAAAATGTTTTTTTTGTCAAAAAAATTTACGGATTTTTTTTATAGATATGTGTTTCGTTGAAAATTTTGATGGATATTTTTTATCAAAAAACTTGACGAAAATATTTAGTTGAAAATTTTCGATGGAAATGTGTTTCGCTAAAAATTGCGACGAAATTTTTTTTTGTCAAAATATTTAATGAAAACTTTTTCGTCGAAAACTTTTGCCGAAATTTGAAATCTGTAAAAAATTTTGATGAATTTTTTTGCCGTCAAAATTTTTTGATGACGAAAACGTTTCCGTCGAAAACTTTCGCCAAAATTTAAAATCTGTAAAGAATTTTGATGAAATTTTTTTCCGTCAAAATTTTTTGATGACGAAAATATTTCCGTCGAAAACTTTCGCCGAAATTTGAAATCTGTAAAGAATTTTAACGAAATTTTTAGCCGTCAGAATTTTTTGATGAAAATGTGTTTCGTCAAAATTTTCAATGGAAATTGTTTTGAGGAAAATGTTTCGTTTGAAACTTTCGACGAAATTTAGATTCTCTAAAGAATTTAGACAAAATATTTTTTCTGTCAAAATTTCTTGTCGAAATATTTTTGTCCAAAAATTTTACGAATTTTTTTACAGAAATGTGTTCCGTTGAAAACTTTGATGGATATATTCTTTATCAAAAAACTTGACGAAAATATTTAGTCGAAAATTTTGGATAGAAATGTGTTTCGCTAAAAATTTCGACGAAATTTTTTTTTGTCAAAAAGTTTAACGAAAATGTTTCCGTCGAAAACTTTCGCCGAAATTTGAAATTTGTAAAGAATTTTGATGAAATTTTTTTCCGTGAAAGAATTTCGATGAAAATGTGTTTCGTCGAAAGTTTTTATGAATATAGTTTTTTGTGAAATATTTTGACGAAATTTAGATTCCGTAAAAAAATTTGACAAAAAAAATATTCCGTCAAATTTTGTTACCGATATGTTTTTAGTCACAAATTTTGATGAAAATATTTTTCGTCAAAAATTTTTAGGAAAATTTTTATGAAAATATTTTCCATAAAAAATTTTGACGTAATTGTTTTACGTTAAAACTTTTCTTTTAATGTAATTGTGATTTTTTTTTCTTCACATAATGGGTATGGGTCAAGTTTTGGGTCAGTGGCTCAATATTAAAACAAGTCAGGTCTAAAACTGACCCAAAGAAAAATGGGTTAGTATTTAAACCAGTTCAAAAAATATGGGTATTTATAGGTCGGGTGAAGGTCGGATCAAGGGCAGGACAAGTGAACCAATTTTTTTGCACACCTCTATGAATAAGTGTAAGCTCCGCAGTTGAAAAGGCTTACCCAATAGTAAGAAATTAAGTCTATAAAATAATTGAACTTCAGTAGCCTGATTGAGGGTTAATCACATATGAAAAAGATATGTAGAACCTTGTAGGTCCTAAAAAACGAAACCATATATTTTTCCTATTTGTTATATCACTCAAATAGTTTTTATAAAAAAGATTATATTTAAGTTCACTAATGAAGCCTATTTATCTTTCTTTTTGTTAAAGATTTATTTTTTACTTATTAGAATCGGACACTATTTTACCTAGCTCGTGCATGTTTGGTTTGGTGGGATTCCTTTAAAAACACCGATGTTTTTCATTATAAGACTTCCATTTTGTTTTTGCATTATGTTTGGGTTGTTAGATTAAAAGCTGTTGGTTATTATTTTTTTAAACAATAAAAATAGCTTTATAAAAAGCAATAATCTCTTTTAGATTCTTAATTTTTTTATTATTTCATAACTTGGACACAAAATTCACTAACAAATTATGCTTTGAAATATTTTATACTTATTTTGCTAATCTAATTACGTCAGAACATTTTTTATAAAATTTTTAGTAACACCTTTACACACTAATAAAAAAATAGGGATTAGGGACGGAACTTAAAGCCATAAATCTGTCCATGAATAATTTAGGAATGGAATTTGAGACGGAATAATTTTTGTCTCTAAATCGCTCCTAGCTAATGTTTTGGGATGGAAAGTTTTGTCCTTAATAGGAACAGAATAAAATCTGTCTCTAATATGTGTTTTCCGTTCCTAATATTATCAACAAATATGATTTGTAGAAGGCTAGAATTCGTCCCTAAGTGACGGAAACCTAATTTCATCCCTACTTTCAAAATATTAAGGACGAAAAAATATCGTCCCTAATTTCATCTCTACTTTCAAAATATATTTAATAATATATTTTGAATTTTTTGTAACAAAATTAATACTTGATAGTCATCATAATATAAATAATCAAAGTCATATAACCAATCAAAGCTAGTTTCAAACTTAGAATAATTATAATCATACAAACCATCGTAATCATAACCAAATAGCTAAGAAGTCTTAATGATAAAAAGTATTATAAAAACAAAAATAACAAATGTATCAAATTACAATATCAACAAATAAGTATTATTCACAAAATGTATAAAAAGATCATAAAATATCTATCAACTATCTTCGTGTAACTCGGCATCATAGACATCATCTTCCGCATCATCACAAACTTGAACCTCCTTTTGTGCCTCAGAGCAGGAAGTGTAGCAGTGGGCATGGAGACATGAGCCATCAAAATCTTCAGTCGCTCTTTCATAACAACCATCTATGTCTGCAATTCTTGATTTTGGGTTGATATGGTTGTCACTATCTCTCTCATACGATTATACTCATTTGCATAGACTCCTTCATATGAACCAACAGACTTCTGTGAAGCCTTGTATTTACTAGCCTCGGCACCCAAATCGAAAATGCTGCCCTTTTTGTTCATACCCTAACAGTTTGCAGGAATAATTCATTATCAGATTGACCGGTAGATGCGCCATTTCCAGTCATCATATCACGTTCATTCCTCCGCTCGAGGAATTTATCCTAAAAATAAACAAATTACATTAGTCATCAATACATGTGGCAATTGTATAAACATATAGGCATTTCAAAAAGGGTGTTCCTATAAAAGGCAGCAACATACCTATAGCTCTCTGCCAACATACCTGTGCAGATTACCAAGTAGTATCATGCATTAAACCAAAAATTACAAATGAACGTATCTAGATTATTTTCAATGTAGCAACTAAACGAACAAGATCAAGTTATAAACATCACTTTATGAGCCTCACAAAGATTACAAGTCAAAAATCAAATTTTCTTTTCCAAACAAACTTTAATCAAATCATAATTTTAAGCAGACACACATTTAATACTATAATCAAGTATACTAAAGGTTACTAAAGTCATCATGTTCATTGTTTTTGATTTGTACACATTTTTAGCTCAACTAAATTCAAATGCTTACAATTATTTTGTATGATCAAGGATAGTTATTCATTTGTATAAGTATATGGTAATGCAACTAACCTTTTAACAGGGCCTATTTGATATATGCTCCAATCAAAGTTATTGCCAGTCTAATGAAAATAGAATAAATAAAGATGAAAATAAAAACCATCAACAATGTCCACAACTTTATAGGTGATAGAAAGAAAATTACAGCAACTTCCTTTGTCCTTTGGGAAGTCCACGAACCGTCCTTTTTAACTATATGAGTCGTCTCATATAACAACCAATCTATTGAATTTAGATCTGTTGCAATACAAAAGTTCAGCCAATCAAACATGACAGAAACATTAAATAATTATTTATAATTATCGAAAGTTATAATTTAAATTAATAACCAATCTTTTTTTGTGCTTGGTAAATGGAATTGAGCCTCCAACATGGGAAGCTCCTTCATAACAAGCTCTATTTTGCTTCTTTTTTTGAGACCATATTTCTTTCATTTTAGCCAAAGCCTCACCCTTAATCCATGTGTCTTTCTCCTTCTATTTCGAATCCTATGCAAGTAATGTGACAACAAAGTAAGCCTTGACATTAACATATTTCTATGGAAGATATTTTGTAGTGGCAAAAGAAGATATAATGTAATAGACTATAATGTATTTGTACATACGAACATGTAAAGAAGCAAAACTTCATTCAAAGATAGCTTTGACATATAATAAATTGATAAGGATGTTAAACATTGCAAGACTAAATAATCGTTACCCTCCCCAAAAACTCCTATGTTGTTCTTCCCTTTGTCACCCTATAAACACAACTACATATATTTTACTTGAAAATCAATATTCAGACAATTAGTTTAAAACAAAAAATAGCTCCCTAAGCAACATTTATAACACCATGACCTCACAGACATTATATTATTAGGCATTAGGAGATTGTATGAAAGCAGTATACACATTCTGATGTAGATAGACCCCAAAAGACATTAAGGGGGCGTTTGATAAGCGTCATTTTGTAGGATTCTCGGAAAAATGAATTTTTCTAAATTTTTAATTTTTGAATATTATAGCAAACTGAATATAAAAATCATATTTTTAAAAATCGAGATTCCCGGATAAAAAAAAAAATTTCTCCTCTACCAAACGCTCCCTAACATAAATGTCTAATGGGAAAAAACTGATGAACACCTAAATTTATATAAATATGTAACCTTCATAGAGCAATGCTTACGGTAATGCTCTGCATCAGCATTATTAGAAGTTTAGAACAGAGTGGTGCACTTAAATTATATACTAAACACAACACCATACAACTCTTGAGAAGACAGGAGCCATCATTTCTATCCACCTGAAACAAATAAGTACATCTTTCTTCAAGCGCATAAAATAAAAAGAAATTCACATTACAATTTGTGGTTACCATAAAAATACTTTTTACCCGGTGTAAGGAGGAGCAATGTTGCTTTGTTCACAGCCTTTACCGTAATTATTAGTTTTATATGTCCTTCTGCAAGCACATCGACCAAAAGCATGCACAACACAAATGTGAGTATAAGCATCTGCTTTAAACTACAACAACATAAGCAATGGATTTCCTAGAAAGTGTATCAATGGTTCGATTGTAAATAGTTCAATCAAACTTTAGAGGATTTCTTAGCTATATAATAGCAGGGACCCATGGTCCCGCTAATGGTATAATGGTAGCAAACTATAACAGCTTTGCTGGGAACACCCCCCTCTTCAATAAAATAAAATAAAATATAATGAAATGAAAAAAAATAGAGTTTCTTAAAATACGAACAATATCATTAGTGACAACATGAAAAGGTATATGGGTGAACCTGTGAAATTTTCCTCCTCCCATGCATAGTAATCCGATGATGCACTTTTGATAATAGAAATATATCTAAAAGTCATTTAAGAAGAAATATCAAAACTTAATTTCCCAAAACATATACAAGTTACAAGCCTAATCAGTAGTCATTGTACCCAAAAATAAAAAAATAAAAAAATAAAAAAAAGTTAGCCAAACCAACAAAGAGTTAGCAGTCCAAAGTCCAAACTCATTTAAAACTTCAGCCAATGCAACCCACTTTTAATCTCAACAATATTTCTATTAACACAAACAGGGACACCTACACTGCAAAACATTAAACGTGAATCATTGAACCTCATTAATGGAAAACTTTGAAAAAGTAAACCAATATAGTTAGCGGGAGAAGTCTACCTCAGTTCTTCAAAATCTCGGTGGCGGAGGCTTGAAAAGCTGTGACCAGAAAGAAGAGAGAATGGTAGGGTTAAAAGTGAAAGTGAAAAATGAATGTGAAAATGTAATTAGCTAGGGCTTGAAGTGTAAGAAACTGCACCGTTAAATTAGGAATTTGAATAATTAATTATGAGTTTAAGAAATAATTTCATAATTGACCAAGAATAAATATGGTAAGGTTAGAATAATTTTCACGAGGGTTTAATAACGCTGAAAGTCGCTTTTCTGACGAAAAGTTCAGATACCGGTTCTGCTTCTCGGTATAATTGCGCACCGATGAAGTATCTCGAAAAATTATAATAAGTGTATGAATATTCCTATAATGATATTTAGGACTGGTATATCAAGCTTGGAGTCGAAATAATGAGAACTGACATCAGAAATAAACCGGCTACGTAAAAACGCGTATCGGCAAAGTGCTGCGAAAATTATAATAAAAATATGACAAATCCAAAAAAATGACTAGGTTCAGAATCTGAAGTTTGAAATTAAAATGATTAGCGGAGCTATTAATGCTAATATCGACGATTAAAACATAATGTGTATATAAATACTAAATGCACAAAACCCTAGGCTGATTCCTATCAGTTTCTACGTGCCTCCATTTCTGAAGTTTAGTGTTCCTCCATTGCCACCACCTTTCTCTTCATAGAAACCTTCAAGAGGTCACATTTCCTCTTGATTTCTTCACAAAAACTCCATGGTTGTGGGTGCATAAGCCTAGGGAGGGTGAAAGGTTCCCCATTTCTGAGTGGTAGTTGTTGTTTAGTGTGAGTTGAGGGCTGAGTTCATTAGTTTGTGGTGAGGGAGTCATCTTCTTGGCACTTGGTGCTTCAAAAAGCTACCTTTGAAGGAAAAAGACCAAGCTTGCAAGCCAAATTCGTGGTCTTAGGAAGTCAGAACCTTAGAGTTGTGTTGGAAGCTCCAAGCCACCTCATTTTTCTGTTTTCTGAAGCTTGGAGGTAACTCATGATCATTCCCTTTGAAACTTCATGGTTTTAGCTTGTTTGAGTCATTAAAAAGAGAAACTTTGATTAATCAAGTTAATGGATGATAATCTCTGCATAAAAAGTGTTAATGAACTTCTGTTTGTGGAGTCATTGGACTCCAAATCGTGAGAGGACCCTTAAAATGAAGATTATGCAGAAATTGCATGAGTTTTTGCATTCTGTCTGATAAGTATTCAAATACTTTTCGTGAAGTATTCGAATACTCATCATGAGGTATTCAGATACTCATCAAGGAGTATTGGGATACTTTTCTGGGAAGAAAAGTATTCGGATACCTTAGTAAAAGTATTCGGATACTTGCTGGTATTTGAATACTGTAGTGAAAGTATTTGGATACTTGGTGGTATTCGGATACTGTAGTGAAAGTATTCGGATACTGTGTGGTATTCAGATACTGTAGTGAAAGTATTCAGATACTTTATGGAGGAGCACTTGAGGATTGTGTTGCAGGTGCTGAAGGAGAAAAAGCTATATGCTAAGCCTTCAAAGTGTAGTTTTGGCTCAAGTCAGTGAAATTTCTTAGGCATGTGATTTCTGCAGAAGGAGTTGCAGTAGATCCGAATAAGATTGAGGCAGTGTTGGATTAGGAGAGGCCCAAAACAGTTACAGAAATGAGGAGTTCCTTGGGTTTGGCAGGTTACTATAGGAGGTTCATTGAGGGATTCTCCAAGGTGGTATTGCCACTGACTCGCCTTACCCGGAAGGAGACCCGTTTGTGTGAACTCATGACTGTGAGGAATGCTTTCAGGAGTTGAAGGAGAGATTGACCACTGCACCAGTGTTGATCCTTCCTGATCCTGCGGAGCAGGTTAAGCTTTATTGTGACGCCTCTAAGAAGGGGTTGGGTTGTGTGCTGATGCATACTGATAGAGTCATTGCTTATGCTTCGAGGCAGTTGAAGCCTCATGAGGAGAACTACCCGACTCCTGATTTTGAATTGGCTGCGATTGTTTTTGCCTTTAAAATTTGGAGACATTACCTTTATGGCATAAAGTTTGCAGTGTTCAGTGATCACAAGAGTTTAAAGTACCTGTTTGACCAGAAAGAGCTGAATATGAGACAAAGGAGATTGATGAAATTTCTGAAGGACTACAACTTTGAGTTGAAGTACCACCCTGGCAAGGTGACACGAGCTGTCAAACTCGCGCAAATTAATTAAATCAGGTTTATTAGAATTTTGTAGTAAAGCGTCAACCTGAGTCGTCTCTCAAGGAGTTTGCAATGAACTTAATCGCTCAGTTATAAAAATAAAAATAAAATGGAAACCAAATGAAAATAGAAACTAAATGAAAAGAGAAAATAAAAAGAAACGAAAATTAAAGAAAAATGAAAACTAAAATGGGGGGTTTTAATGTGATTGTAAATTTAAACGGGAATGAAAAATAAAATAAAAAGAAAGAATAATCAAATTAAAAGAAATCAACCCAAGAATTAAGATTCCAAAGATATCCATCATTGGACAAATAATTACCAAATCGTGATTGATCTCAATTGAATCAGAATCCTTATTTCCAATTGAGAACCCTCTCTAAGCGATCACTTAGCGTTTGGTCGAATACGGCGCGTCTACTCACGCAATCACAAAGTATCAACCCGTTCGATTTGAGTTCATTGGGTTAATCAACCTAACCATTAAATCCAATGGTTAATCTCTTTCCTAAGAACGCAATCGCATATCTCAGATTGAACACCCACAATCGCGCGATGTCATACCGAGTTGAAAAGAGAAACGAATTTGGTTCAAAATGAGGCGCAGGTCCTCAGGATTCAACCATGGAATCCTCAACCCTTGGGTTGATTAAAGAAAAGATGAGAGAGAAAAGACAAAAATTCTCTTAATTTCAAAACTGTAAAATTCAAATTCAAACGAAAAAGATCCTCCACAAAGTCCCTACTCTTGCCCTTTTAACCCCTAATCAAGCTGGGCTTCGGGCTCTACAAATCCAACCCAAAATAAAAGGAAACAAAACAGAAATATTGGCTCTGGGCCTCATGTACATTGGGTTCAAAATTATAACTTAAGTTCAAACGTAAAAATAAATTTCCAGCAAAATACGTCCATCTTGGGCTCAGGTTTTGACCATCTTTCTGTCCGAATTGGGCTTCAGTAGATGAAATAGAAATTGTAGCTATTCCGGTTAGCTGCAAAACGCAACAAGAACGGAGTTAATCGGACATCTGTAGAGTGAGATATGACAAAAATAAATTAAACCCAATTAAAATCTAGAATTCTGATTTGATCCAAAAGACCTTTATTTAATTCAAATAAAACCTAAAAATACCAACCAAGAGTAATAAATAAGTGTAACAAAATATGTGTTATCACAATGCCAATATGGTAGCGAATGTTTTGAGTCAGAAATCTGTGAGCTTCTCCAGTTTGATGATGGGTGACTTTGACGTCATCGAGAAGTTTCGAGATTTGACAGTGACCTCTTTGTTTGGGGGAGCACTTCTCGAGATGGAGACTGTGAGAGTTGAAAATGAGCTAATGGAAAAGATCAAAAAGGCTCAAGTGCAAAGAGAGTGTCTTGATTATGTGAAGAACCAAGATGGTGTGTCTTGGAATGAAGATGGATTGTTGATGTTTCAGAAAAGGATTGTAGTTCCTAGAGGTCCATTGACTGAGGAGGTGATGTCAGAGGCTCAGAAGGGCCAATTCACTATCCACCCTAGGGCTACTAAAATGTATCAAGATTTTAGGAGAAATTTCTGGTGGCCGGGCATGAAGAAAGATATAGTTGTGTATATGTCCAAGTATTTGATATGCCAGAAAGTGAAGATTGAACACCAGAAACCGTCTGGTAAGCTTCAACCTCTTGAGATTCTGCAATGGAAATTGGAGAGCATTTCCAAGGACTTCGTAGTGGGATTGCCTAAGACTCAGGCTGATTGTGACTCTATCTGGGTCATTGTGGACATATTGACTAAGTCTGCCCATTTTCTTCCGGTAAAGGTGAGCTTCACTACAGAACAGTTGGCCAAACTATATGTTCGCGAGATTGTGAGGCTTCACGGGGTGCCCAAGAGTATCATTAGTAATAGGGACCCAAAGTTCACATCTCAGTTCTGGGAGACGCTGCAGGGAGCTTTTGGTACTCAGTTGAGGTTGAGTACAACCTATCACCCTCAGACTGATGGAAAAACTGAGTGGACCATCCAGACATTGGAGGACATGATGAAGGCTTTCACTTTGGAGCAGGTCTCAGCATGGGATCGATACTACCATTGGTTGAGTTTTCGTACAACAACAGTTTTCATGCTAGCTTGAGTATGGCACCTTACGAGGCACTGTATGGTAGGAGGTGTCAGACTCCTACCTGTTGGTCTGAGGCTGGAGACCGTGAGTTGTTTGGCTTGGACTTTGTCCAAGAGACTACCCAGCAGATCCAGATGATCAGAGAAAAGCTGAAGCAGGCACAGAATCGCCAAAAGAGTTACTATGACAACAAGTATTAGCCACTGGAGTTCAGTGATGGTGAACACGTGTTTGTGAGACTTTCACCTATCACCGGTGTTGGTCGGACCCTCGGAGTGAGGGAGTTTAACCCTAGATTCATTGGGCCATATCAGATTCTTGGTAGGGTAGGGCCTGTTGCCTACCGGCTTGCCTTGCCTCCGAACTTGGCCAACATCCATGATGTATTTTACGTGTCACAACTTTGGAGGTACATAGAGGATCCCTCGCACGTGGTGCAACCTGATGATGTGGAAGTTCGGGAGAACTTAAAAACTCTCATCGGACCACTCAAGATACTTGATCGTGGCAAGAAGAAACTGAGAAGTAAGGTAATTCCCATGGTCAAAGTGCAATGGGAAGGAAGAACTTCAGAGGAGTGCACTTGGAAGCGGGAGGACGAGCTTCTCCGACAATACCCCGAGTTTAAGGACAAGTATGTCTCTAATTTTGCGGACAAAATTCTTAAAAGGTGGTGTGAATGTAAGAACTCACACCGTTAAATTAGGAATTTGAATAATTAATTATGAGTTTAAGAAATAATTTCATAATTGACCAAGAATAAATATGGAAAGGTTAGAATAATTATCACGAGGGTTTAATGACACGAGCTGTCGAACTCGCGCAAATTAAAAATTAATTGTTTAATTAGGGTTCAGAAAATTTGTAGTAAAGTGGAAACCCTAAGTCGTCTCTCAAGGAAATTGATTTGGTTAAAATCGCTTACGAGAACAGAAAATTAAAAGGGGGGTTTTGGATTTTGATTCAATAATTAAAAAGGCAGAATATAAATTTGGAATAAAAATTCGTAATTAAAAATTAACCAACCTAAGGTTTGGGATCCATGGACGTCTTTCCTCGGATAAGAAAATATCAGAATCGTGATTGATTTGTCAATCGGATCAGAATCTTTATTTCCAATTGACAACCCTCTCTAAGCGATCGCTTAGCATTTGATCAAAGATGATGCTTCTACTCATACAATCGCAGAGTATCAGCCTGCTTGATTTAATGTCACAGGGTCAATCAACCTAATCATCAAATCTGATGATTAATCCCTTTCCATAATCGCAATCGCGAACCTCAGATTGAATATCCACGATCGCACGATATCAATCTGAGTTTGGAAGGGAAACGAAAACTGATTTGAAATAAACGCAGACCCTCAAGGCTAATCCATGGAATCCATTAACCTTAGGTTGATTAAAAGGTTCTTAGCCTCGCATGGCTAAGGTAAGCATAATTGAAATAAGAAGAAGAAGAAAAAAAAGATGAAGAACGCGAAGAACGCTTCAGAGAAAATACTTTTCTGTTGTAAAAACTGACTGCCGAAGGGTTTCCTAGAGTCTCCCTTAAATAGCCGTCACGCAGGACGGCTAGGGTTTCACCGCTTCAGCCAAAACATAAAATAAAAGCTAAATAAAAATTAAATCAATAAAATAAAACATGGCCTTGGGCCCTAAACACTTTGGGTCCTAATGTGAATTACAAGTCCAAACGTCAAAATAAAATTCCAACAAAACACGTCATCTTGAGATCAAGTTTCGACCATCTTCCCGTCCGAATTGGGCTTCAGTAGCTTAAATAGCGATTGTAGCCCTATCTGTTAGCTGCAAATAGCAACAAGAATGGAGTCAATCGGACATCTGTAGAGTGAGATATGGTCAAAATACAAAAGTAGTGTAAATCTGGAAAATTATGACGAAAATCAATTAAACCCAACTAAAATCTAGAATAGTGAATTGACCCAAAAGACCTTTATTTAATTCAAATAAATCATAAAAATACCAACCAAGAGTAATAAATAAGTGTAACAAAATATGAGTTATCATTTAGTAACGCTGAAAGTCGATTTTCAGACAAAAAGTGCAGATACCGATTCTGCTTCTCGGTATAATTGCGTGCCGATAAAGTATCCCGAAAAATTATAATAAATGTATGAATATTCCTAGAATGATATTTAGGACTGGTATATCAAGTTTGGAGTCGAAATAATGAGAACTGACGTCAGAACTAATACGGCTATGTAAAAATGCCTACCGGCTAAGTGCTGCGAAAATTATAATAAAAATATGAAAAACTCTAGAAAAATGATTGGGTTCAGAATATGAAGTTTGAGATTAAAATGATTAGTGGAGCTATTAGTGCTAATACCAATGATTAAAACTTAATATGCCTATAAATACTAAATGCACAAAACCCTAGGTTGATTCCTATCGTGCCTTCATTTCTGAAGTTTGGTGTTCCTCACTTGCCACCATCTTTCTCTTCATAGAAACCTTCAAGAGGTCACTTTTTCTTTTGATTTTTTCACAAAAACTCCATGGTTGTGGGTGCAGAAGCCTAGGGAGGGTGAAAGGTTCCCCATTTCTGAGTGGTAGCTGCTGTTTAGTGTGAGTTGAGGGCTGAGTTCATTAGTTTGTGGTGAGGGAGTCATCTTCTTGGCACTTGGTTCTTCAAGAAGCTACCTTTGAAGGAAAAAGACCAAGCTTGCAAGTCAAATTCGTGGTCTTGAAAAGTCAGAACCTTAGAGCTGTGTTGGAAGCTCCAAGCCACCTCCTTTTTCTGTTTTCTGAAGCTTGGAGGTAACTCATGATCATTCCCTTTGAAACTTCATGGTTTTAGCTTGTTTGAGTCCATAAAAAGAGAAACTTTGATTAATCAAGTTAAGGGTTGATAATCTATTCATAAAAAGTGTTAATGAACTTTTGTTTGTGGAGTCATTGGACTCCAAATCGTGAGAGGACCCTTAAAATGAAGATTATGCAGAAACTGCACGAGTTTTTGCATTCTATCTGATAAGTATTCGAATACTTTTTGAGAAGTATTCGAATACTCATCATGAGGTATTCAGATACTCATCAAGGAGTATTGGGATACTTTTTTGGGAAGAAAAGTATTCGGATACCTTAGTAAAAGTATTTGGATACTTGGTGGTATTCGGATATTGCAGTGAAAGTATTTGGATACTTGGTGGTATTCGGATACTGTTGTGAAAGTATTCAGATACTGTGTGGTATTCAGATACTGTAGTGAAAGTATTCGGATACTTTGTGGAGACATGGAGTATTCGGATACTCATCGAGGAGTATTCGAATACCTCCTGCAGATTGAGCCTAAAATCACTTAAAACAAGTTGGAAAGTCTTAAACACTTAGTGAAACCTTGGGCTATGAATATTAATGATTATTTCTGGTATAAACAAACTGTGATTGTGCTGTTTGGTGACCGTGGACTGGTGTGGACTGTTAATTGGGACTGTTAGCTTGAGAGGTAAGCTTTCGTGTCCTCGGTTTTGCCCATTGTTGGTTCCACCGTACCTCATGGAGGGATGGTTTATATGCATGCTGTGTTTTTGTGAAAATAAATGATGATTCTTGATATGCTATGGAGCTGTTTTATTGAGTGCAAGTGCCATATGATATGTATGTGGTGTACCACCTAGACGGTAACCCCTGAGTATGTGGAAACATACAAGATGGTAACTCCGTGGGTGAGGTGCAAGCGATGTTCCTTGTACTGTAGGTTGTAGACGTATGTAATCCCTACCTTTTAATTCTCTGGCCAGTAGAATGCATACACACATGACATGGATATATGCTGCATTGCACAAGTTTTGGAAATTTTATTGTTATACTGTTTTGGAACTTATATTGCATATGTAAGTGAGCTTGGGGTAGAGAGATCCTTAAGGATCCCTTGTCTTATTGAGATTCCTTTTTAGAGATCTCACCCCATGTTGGGGCATATTTTCAGGTACAGGTACCTCGGGGGTTGATACCTCTAGCGGCAGGAGGCCGGAGTTGAGTTGATTATGCATGCTGCTTTACTGATATGCTTGGATGTTGATCATGCTTTATTTTAGTATATTATTATTTGCTTTGAGATATTATTGGCTATGCTGTCTTATTTAGTGAGCATGAGAGTTGTCTATACCACATTGATATTAGACATGT
Organism: Gastrolobium bilobum; assembly: GCF_033153095.1. Taxonomy (NCBI): domain Eukaryota; kingdom Viridiplantae; phylum Streptophyta; class Magnoliopsida; order Fabales; family Fabaceae; genus Gastrolobium; species Gastrolobium bilobum. The sequence continues at coordinate 141,196 of NW_026898999.1, forward strand.
TTGCTTATATTTTAGTTTCATAATGTATCAGGATATGATCCGGTATACGTGTTGTAGTTCCGTGACTTGATATTATTCATGATATGAGGATATTCAGTGTAGTTATTATTGTAATTTACATACAGGCAGTATTTTGGAAAATGAATAAGTAACTCCACTTGATAAATATGATAAGTGTTCGTAATTGAAAAAAAAAAAAGTTAGCTTCTGCATTTAATTAGCTACGCCATTACCATTTGTATGTTAATACACCGGGTGCACACGGGTGTTACATGAAGCATGAAAGTGAAAAGGCTATCAATAAACAAAAGTATGCGTGGAAAAATAATTTTGGAAATGAAATTAATGGAGGGATGGGCAAAATTTATTAATTCATTAAATATTTGGTTTCAAAATAACAAAAAACATTTACTGGACAGTGGTTAAAGTATGGACATTGTGTAAATATGGTGTCGAATCTTGCTGTATGTAATTTTATAACATTCAACAATTAAAAGTTTTTTATTTATAATATTAACGTAAATTTATTATATTTACAAAATAATAATTTGAAGTAATTTCTTTAAGCATTTTTTAAATATTATTTGTAAATAATATTTAAAATGCCATATTTTTTTCATGAACACAAATATTTTATTCAATAAAAAATGTTTATGATTAAAATTTATTTATTTATAATATTAATTTCATTTCATTTCATTTATAAAATAATACGGTGTTCGCATTTAAGTTACGTAAGACAATGATACTTAACTTGACCAAAAGCTAGAATGTTGCAAGTTGTGCATAGTGGGTGAGATGTTTAAGTCGTATATGGGGTGAAGCGTGACTTGCAACACGTGATATGTGGCAAGTGCGCTGACTTTGGAACATGTCAGCGTGTTTAAGATTCAAAATTTAAATTTCAATTTTACTTAACATGTGGACGACCTCCTAGCGCTAGTGGCACTAACCTAACGCTCATAGCTAACGCTTAGAAATAGAGAGTTTTCGTAGTCTTGGGCGCTCCAGCGCCAAGCCCACGTTTGTACGCGAAGAAGCAAAGAAACAATGATTATGTTGTGTTACCAGCGCGAAGAAACAGAAACCCAGTGGGTTTGGCACTTCACACACACACACACACACACATAGACACTCACACACACACATGCCTATACACACACACATACACGTGCGGTTAATGTTTTCTAGCCAAATAACACAATTTTTATGCTTAAGGATTCATTTAAGAGTTAATTATTGTGATTTTAGTCTTATAAAATATGATAAACCATAAGTTTATCAATCTCCCCTATTGGCGAGTGATTGAGATTTCATCTTTGAATCCACCCTTATTAGAAATATTTTTTTTTCGGTCTATAACCCATACTTTTCTTGTAGTTACTACTGGGTTGGATTAACTACCCTTAAAACATTTTTCACCACATAAATCACGTAATGTTATTTTTTTTAACACAACATAAAATCTAGATAATCTAGCAAAAAGTTTTTGTTTTTGCAATTTCATAAACAATAACACTTAAATACAAAAATACAATCCCTAAATTTTTTTCAACTAGGGACAAACTATTTTTTGTTCCTATTAAGGACGGATTTAGGGACGCATTTAATAAACGATATCTCAATTTTATCCAAACTTTGGATGGACATCATTTATCCCTATTAGGGATGGGTTGCAGAAATTTACAATATTCTGTCCCTAAGTCCGTCCCAAATACAGATGAAATATTTTCTATCTCAAAATTTGTCCCTATTAGAAACGAAACTTATTTCATCGCTAATTACGTCCCAAATAGGGATAGATTGTTTTTTTGTCTCTAGTTCCTTCTCAATTACAGAAGTGATATTTTTCGTACCTAAAATTCATCCATAATTCATACTTTTTTAATAGTGACATAACATTATCCTTGAGTTATACTATTTTTCCTCTTGTTCATCATGAATTTGTGAATGATTTAAGAGATTTATTAGCAAATCTCGATCGAGCTATTGATCTAATATAATATGTATAATCACTAATTATTGAAAAAAATAAATTATAATTAGATATTAAAAAATACAAATTGATTCCAATTCAAATAAGGATTACAATAAACATTCATATGCATGATTACTCGGAGCCTTGGTGAATAAATCAGCAAGTTGATATATAAAGGCAACTTTTGTCGATGTAATAAAATTTTGTTGTTGTTCAAGAACGAGGTGGTAATTAATTTCGAAATGTTTATTTTGTTCATGATATACTTAATTAGTACTGACATAGAGTGTAGCTTGATTGTCATAATATAAAGAGACTGACTAACTAATGCTGAAAGTGTATAGAAAAGTGGCTAAATAGAAAGTTAGCATACAATAAAAAAGTAACCCTCAGGTTCTCAATTTGTAATTATTAAAATAATAGAATTCAACTCCTAGAATAAAGGTCATAAACACCCTTTTATAGACTAATTACAAATTAATTCAAAATTCAAAAATCTAAAATCCTAAAAATAAGAAAAGTTCCTAAAAAAATACAATAGTAATTAACTTATAAAAATAAATAAATAATTAAAATTAAATCATTCAAAACACGTTCCAAATTTTAAATCTCAAATCACGCCAAATGTGTTGCTTTCCTTTTCTTGCCAAATAAATCACAATCATATCTGCTGCTTTATTGGAACTTGGATTTGATTGTAATTTTTTATATTTCAAATCACTGCTTCTTTCAACAATTGAGCCATACTTATTGGGTCACAATTCTTGTTAACTCTTACCTTCTTGAATTAATGGTTGGACTATGTGCAATGGACTAACTATAAGTGCATCACTAATGAATCGGAAGATCAATGTCAGTGCAACACTAATGAAGCGGAAGATCAATGTCCCGGGGAATATATATCAACCATATGAGCTTACAATTTGGCCACGAACATGGCACGTTATTTGGCTTTTCGACAAAGGACTAACCAATAGTGTGTTGCTTCTTCGTTTTGATAAGGTTTGATACAAGTAGGATGCAATAAATAAGTTGTGTATTGACGGGTCATGGGATAGCTTGCCCAATCTAAATCACAGTAGACTTAGAAGTCTAAGTTGATAGTGGAAGAGAAATTTAAACCTTGACCTGAGGTTGATTTTAGGTATCACATTAAGTGATGGATAGCACAGAGATGTGCTTGACGTGGTGTATGCATGAATTAACTTAAAATGTTCATGGTGTACATCATGTTTAGGGGAGTGATCGTAAAATATATGACTTTGTTCGATAATTGTCTAGCGATAAGTTGATTTATAGGTTAAGAGATCACCATATTCATTGTTGCACTTCAAATTGGGTTTATTGGACTTTCAATGTGTAACACCCCGTATATATTCGGTAATGTTGTCATACTATCGTATTAAGCTGCGCTTAATTAAAATTGCGGAATATTTTTTTCTTTTCAATTATGACGTCCTTATCATTACCAACTTGCTTAATTAATCAATTAAATAAAATCATGCCTGTATGTAAATTGCAGAAGACAACTAACTGAACTACCTCATTAATTGAATAACATAAGTATAGTCTCTAGTCACGAAACTACAAAACGTTGACCGGACCATCTAACAGTTTATACAACTCCAACTAAAAGTACTAACCACAAAGTGGCATGGACAAACCCCATGCTCACCCAAACAAGGCAACAAAGCCCAACATCAGTCTCAACAACAGCAACATAAGCATATAAGTGCAGAAAACATAAACAGCATCCAAATCCAGCATTCATACAGGTTAGCATAACTAACAACAATATCATCAACTAAGCTCTGGTCTCCTGCCGCCAGAGGCATCAGTCCCCATACTACCTGAACCTGAAATAAGCATTCCCCAAACGTGGGGTGAGATCTCTAAACAAGAAATCTCAGTAAGGCAAGGGGTCCTCAAGGATCTTCCACCCCAAGCTCACTTACATGTGCAATATAAGTTCAAAAGCAGTTTATCATCATCAGTTCTAAAATAGTGCAATGCAGCAGATAATCATGTCATGTGTGTCAATTCTATTCTACTGGCCAGAGAAATGCAGGATTTATATATACCAAATACCCACACATAGTGCAAGACGCCACTTGCATCCACCCCGGATCACCGTCTTGTATGACGCCACATACTCAGGCTTACTGTCAAGATGGAACAACACATGCATATTAAAATCCATTACACATAAAGCTCAACAACATTTCAAATATCCAAAGCATGTAACACAACATGCATATAACCATACCCCCATAGGACATGGTGGAACCACAACATGGCTAAACCGAGGACACGAAAGCTTACCTCTTAAGCAATCAATCCAAGTCAAGTCCACACAAGCTCAATGTCCAAACACAGCAGATTACAATTTGATATGGACTAATAATAAATCAATAAACATGCACTACAAGCATACATCATAAAGACAACGCCTCTCTTTACGTTTTACGTCTTAAGGCTTCACACAAAGCCATAAGCCCTTAATCACATGATTCTGACTTACTTAAGTTTTTACAGAAGTTCAACTCCATCAAAATAGAGTCCACAAACCCATAGCTCAGTTCTGGTTGAACAGTAAGCTACTGTTCCTCGCAAACCCAGAATATCCGGATATCTCACTGGCAATATCCGGATATCAATATCCGGATATCTAGATCCCCATATCCGGGTAACAATATCCGAATATCCATATCCGGATATTTATCGACCAAATATCCGAATATTTCGCGACAGAATGCAGTTTCTGCATTTCGCTAAGATTCCAACAAAGGTCCAACTTTTACCAATTAAATGCGTTCAAGACTCCATTTTTAGGTCTATACAGGTTCATACACATGTTAGTTACTTGCTTAACCCGTTTACATGCAAAGACACCACCTTTAAATCATTTAAACTCATGATTAAGGTTAGGCAACTCACCAAAGCTTCAGACTTAGAAATGGAAGGCTCTTGGAGCTCACAACCAACTCCAAAGGTTCTGACTTGGTCCCAAAACGAAAATGCTAACACAAGCTTGGACATTTCTACACAAAAGAAGCTTCTTGAAGCTTCACAAGCCAAGAACAAGATGACTCTCACCCAACTTTCAAACTCAGCACAAGAACCTCACACACAACAACTTAGAATCTCAGAAAAGGCTACCTCTCACCCTCACAAAGCCACCACAAGTTTTTACAAGGAGGAAATGTGAAGGAAAATCAAGAAAGATAGCAACTTGGTCTCAAAATGGAGAAGAGAACCCAAGGACAAGGCACCAGCTGACCAGCCTCCAAGCACTCACGTAGGACAGTGTTATGGCCTAGGGTTTGGTGCCCAAAATAAGTATTTATAGTCACTTAACCATAAAACACACAGTATTAAATTTAAATTCTACGCTTAGCATTTTAATCCCAAACTTAGGATTCTTAACCTACTCAATTTTACAAGAATTATCATATTTTTATTTTATTTTACGGAGCACCTTTTCGGTACGCGCTTTTCATAGCCAGTACCAGTTTCTGGCACTAGTTCTCATTATTTTAACTTCAAACTCATTTTACAAGTCCTACATATATTATTCTAGTAATTATCATGTACTTTTTATAATTTTCCGGGATACTTTTTCGGTACGCATTTATACCAACTAGCAGAACCAGTATCTGAACTTTTCGTCAGAAAACTGACTTTCAGCATTATTACCCACTTACTATAATTATTAGAGCCTCAAAATAATTATTAGGTTCAATTATAGAATTATCTCATTAAACTCATAATTAACTAATTAATTTCCTTAATTATAACGGTGCGAGTTCTTACATAATGAGACATGCATACATAAAACCAAAATCACTTAATAAATCTAAAGAGGTAATTAAGCAGACAAAAATATAGCTTGTACATGTTTTGTTATTTGATTACAACAAGTTTTGCCTTACTTTGTAGTTTTGTCTTGGTTAATAAATGGAGGACAAGTTATTCTTACATCAACTTAAAAATAAGATGTCTTAATTCATAATTGGCCAATGATTCACTTTGTTGCAATCATGGAAATTAATTAATTAAGATAAAGTCGACAAGAAAATACTACTTCAGCATAATACAAATAAATTTTGAGTGTAACCGTTGCACTCAAAATTAAGTGAAACTGGTTATTTATTTTGTAGCACATGAATAATGTGATATTTTTTATCTATATGTCTCAAAATAAATAGCCAATTGCACTGATTTAAGTGCAACAGTTGCACTCAAGATTTATCCTCATATAAATAAAAAAAATCCTCATGAGAGATGATACATTTCTTCCTAGGGCCCCAACAGGGGACAAACCTGACCCATCCAGGTTCCGGTGAAGATGTACGTTGGTGGAGTACACAAGAATATTTACATGATGTTGTGCCGATATTACATTATTGAAGCTTGTAGAACTATGGCATGATGCTATGACCCGCTCAATCAGATCCAACCAAACTGAATAGATAGGGCCAAATATGCTTCACAGATTGGGAATATATACTGCATAGATAAACTATCGCATCGATATATATGATTGAGTCTGGTGACCATACTTGTTCAGATCTTACATTATTGTACTTGAAAACTTGTTGTCCATTTGGCACGTAGCATGAAGAATAGTTATCAATCTTGTAATTAAATATCGTCTCAAATATATAGATCCTGACATACATGTTTTAGTTTACATTAATGAACCGTGTGAAGGTTATTTCGTTACATAAAGACCAAGCTTAGGATATAAATCAAGGTTTGGTAGCTTTAATTAGCTACTACCAATTAAAGTTATCCAAAAGAAGAGACATATCTTTTATTTTTTTTCTATTTTAATTTTTTTTTTCTCTTGACCCAAAAAATAACCATTTAATTTCTTTTATACCCCTCTCTTAAGTAAAGGTGACACCCTTAGTTACTAATTTCTTATAGGCTCGCAGAATCAGTTCAATCAAACAACGCTTTCACCAACAGCTTTATTACAGAGAATGACAGAATGTAAAAAAAACATTCCCAATAATATCTTCAACTTTTGGAAAATTATTGCTTGGGAATGATGGGATTGATGGTTCATGCGTCAAATTAGCTTTGGATTTGTCTCCGTATACGTCTACACTCAGCTAGGATGAATCAAGCAATTACTAATTTTCAGCTAGAAAAAAAAAATGTACAAACAATAATAACCACCAATTCACACGAGTCCCCTGTTAAAAATAAAAAACAAACAGCCATAGGTTACCCTACTTAACTTCTCTCTCCCTTTTGTCTTTTGAATCCCTTTTATGTTTCCCTTTTTTGGGCCTCCAACGAGTTTGTGATTTAATTATAGGTAATTAAGTGTGATATGGGATTGATTAATTTTCACAATTCGTGACATATTTTCTTTAATTTCATTGCTTTCTCAGCGGGACAATTAGTACGGGACAAAAAAAAATAAAAACATATTAACTGTAAGTTAATAGTTAATTCTAATTTTCTTATTTTCATAGTGTATTTTATGCTATGCATGTTTGATTTAAATTTTTTTCACCTAATTTTAAATTTACGAGTGTGATTTCACACCCATGTGGATGTATAGTTTTATGATCACGTGAAAGTCCTCACAGCATGGCTTCCATTCTGAAAAAATAAAATAAAAGCCTTAACATATTTCTTATTTTTCTCTTTATATACATGCTCACCATTTGTAATATAGGACATTGATTTCAAACAAATTGACATATATGGAAATTCCGTTACATAAGCAAATTACTCAATGGGTAGCTATTACATCATAAGTTTCCAAAAGTTTTTCCTTATATCCTTCTAATACGTATATGTAGTTTTCTTTTATGAGTTTAGCTAATAATGGAAAATTCCGTTCTTTTTACTTTTCTTTCTGGATTGTTTTACTGACCTGTATTATTTTATTTTCCTCTTTCTGGATTCTATTTTTTTTCTATTTTAAATTTTTATAATTTGTTTCATTTTCTTCTTCTTTTTCAATTCTTCTTAATTATTTAGTTGTTGTTTTCCTTTTTGGGCGCAATTTGCAGTTTGAAATTAAACTCTTCAAACTGTAATGGATTAGATTGATGTTACCATTTCATTCTGCTACTAAACATAAAATAAAAATGAAAAGAACTGCTCGTGCATATCAAGGCTGCAACCAAAAATGCTTACAAATGACGAAAAAGTAATATTGGATTCCAGAAATTGCTAGTTGCCATAGAAAATGAATAATAAAATAAAACATTATTATTCATGCATGGTTGCTGTTGGTTCACATGGCTCACACAATTGGATTTTACTCGTTGGAAGTAGGCAAAAATAAATAAATAAAATTGGTCACTAGCTAATGGAACCCAGCCGAATGAAATAAAGTCCCAATGTGAGCATAATTAACTTGTACGAAATTGTAGCTAATATACTAGTTGTAGTTGACTGGCAATTCTATGCTAAGCTATAGGGTACACTACCAATATGATAGCTGACACAATGGCCATTCTTCAGACCGTAATTCACGCTGTGAAAAGAGTTTGAATGCAAGTGCAAGATTGAAGAATTAGATTCTAAAGAAGCTCTCTATTTGCTGGACCTTTGAAACTAATATATCATCTTCATTCTCTATTTGGAATGTGATTAAAGATACTAGAAATCTTAATTCAAATGGGTAAGCGGTCCGTCACCTTTTGTCACATAGACGAGATAGTAGGCAAATTGGTGGGTAGTCTTACTAAACATGGTGCCATACAGCAGCAGAAACCCTAGTTTTGGAAACGTTCATTTATGAAATTTATATATTTTTTTAAAAAAAATGTGTAAGATCATGGGCATGGTTTTTTTTTTTTTTAAAAAAAAACAAAATTATTTCCGTTCTTTGATTAGTTGACTATTTTCGTTTAACATTCAGACAAGATCACAAGAACAGCAAAATTCTTCATACCAAATTTTTAATATAACTGCATACTCAAGACTCGAACTTAAAACTACTAATTAAACTTAGTGTCTATTGATCTACATGCTTGATGATTGATCATGGGCATGGTAAAGTCCAGTTACATGTACCAAAAATGGTATGAAAATTATTGTCTCAATTTGTGTGATAATTCAACCTAGCTAGCACAACTAAGTCATCAATCAAATTTAAAATCGTGACTAAGAAAATAACATCACTGAACTGCATGATGAAATCTCATTAACTCATAATGAGAATGAGGCCATGGTAAAAACAAGGAAAATGATCCCAAGTCTTACTCTCGTCCATCAATGTTTGAATGTCTCAATCTTTGAGATATTGGTCAATATGCAACTATAGCAACTTGAGAGACTTTGTAAAGCTTTGTACAAAAAGTGACATAGTTACAACTCCAACCGTTTCGAAAAGACTTTGAAGCTTTGTATGAATTCCAGGTCAATTTTGGTTTAATATATGTTCAAAGATAAAGGCTACTATCAAATTGTGGTAGTTCAGTTGGCGTGAGAAAACTAAGAAGGTAGAGATAAGAGCATGTATTTGATCTTCTTTAGTACCATTTTTGTGAGAGTTTAAAATCTTAATCCCGAGACCTGTCCTGAATCGAATTAGTCGCGAAGCGATGAACCGATTGGAATATCTCCAAAGTAAATAAATAAATAAAAGCTACTTTCAGTGAATCCATTAAAGTATTTTCACCTTTTTTTTTTAATTTAAAGTGTATCGTGACATGCCACTAAAATTTAATGATACATATAAAACCTTACTTACTCACTGTAGAATTTTTTTTTTCTACAGAACATATATGAGGGTTTTTTATGTTTTTGAGCAGTGACAAGATTTAGACTGCAAGATAATGGATCAACTAGAGGTTCTTTACAAATCCCGTGAAGAAAAAGATTAAGATAAGACACGATGAGCTATTGAAGTAATTCCTCAAAAGTTAATTTGAAAATTAATGGAGATGAAGGCAACCAAAGAAGATATTTATGATAAAGTCATGGTCGTCCCCAAAGAAAAAGGTAAAAGACCAACAGTTCTAGAACAAGTGAGTAATGACTTGTTTAAGATTCTCTCCACTGCAAAAGAAACCACCAAGAGAAGTTAAAAAATATTTACTTTACCAAAAAAAAAAAAAAAAAACTTTGTCTTAATGCTGCGTCGGAGATCGTGTTTTCTTCTATTTGTCTTGACAACAAGGTTTAACAAACCCAGTGAGTATAGTTAAAGGTTGGTAATATGGGGCTGAATAAATGAGGAGATAATTTGAGTTTAAATTTTATCAAATATACTTTAGGGAGGGACCAAAAGTTTTAACTACAACTAAGCTTAACTCAGAATTAATCTCAAAACCAATTCAAAAAATTAAAGCTTGTGGTAGATACCAGGCAGCCAACTCGCCTCAAAAAATTAATTAGGGTCGGTATACAAATAAATAAATAAAACAAAGCTTAAACAAGTAAAATGTTACAAGACTTAAAAAAAAATCTGAATAATTTCCGACAGATTGATGATATTAGCCCCAAATTAATTGCTAGAACTATTTTTTTTTTTTTTATACAGCTAGAACTGTTGTCAATAATAAAATTTTTGTTGTTCATGCTGTAAGTTTATTGTGATTCATATATATAACTATAGAACAGGTTATTCTTATAATTTATTTTTGTTTATAACATTTTACAACCACGTCTTAAATATTGATTTCTGTCAATCAATAGTTATTATTTCTATCAATAAATGCATTAATTAATTATTAATTTTTAATAAATATTAACTGTTTGAAAAAAATCAACGGTTAAGATATAGTTATAAGAATTTATAAATAAAAATAAGTTATAAGAATATCATTTCTCATGATTATAAGATATTAAAAAAAATATAGTTCTATGTAACTAAATGCTGGCGAATGAATCTCAATGCCGGTGGACTTTACCTAAAACGTACAGAGATTTGAGTTCAAAACTTACCAAAAGCATCTCACATCGTGATTTAAGAAAAAAAATTACTAAAAAATAATCATTTATATATGTATAAATTGATACTCGATCCGTTGCACTTGTAAGTTTAATTTTCAGTTGCAGAAATTAATGTGAATTGAGTTAATTAAGCTTTTCCGTTCTCAATTAATTATTAGTCCATTTGACTGTTTTGTTAATTATATATCTGCACTCACCATGCGCTCAAAACACAAATCAGATCCTCATATGTGATGTATGATTATGGCCCGTGACAGTATATTCATTCCCAGAATATTCTTTCAATGAAGACAAATTCTCTTTTCTATATATATATATATATATATATATATATATATATATATATATATATATATATATAGAGGATCCTTTGACATCGGTGTCAAATTTGAAGTTTGACACCTCATCTGAGAGCCGTTGGATCAAAAAAGATCAACGACTTTGATTTGTAAGCATATGGTACTATTGATCTTTTTTTATCCAACGGCTCTCAATGAGGTGTCAAACTTCAAATTTGACATCGATGTCAAAGGATCCTACCTATATATATATATATATATATATATATATATATATATATATATATATATATATATATATATATATATATATATATATATATATAAGACAGGATCCTTTGATACCGGTGTCAAAGAAAAAGTTTGACACCTCATCTGAGAGCTGTTAGATTAACAAAAATCAACGATTCTGATTTGTAAGCATGTGACACCATTGATTTTTTTTAATCTAACGGCTCTCAGATGAGGTGTCAAACTTTTCCGTTGACACCGGTGTCAAAGGATCCTGCCTATATATATATATATATATATATATATATATATATATATATATATATGAGGTAGGATCCTTTGACACCGGTGTCAAATTTTGAAATTTGACACCGGTGTCAAATTTTGAAATTTGACACCAAATCTCAATCGTTGATTTCTGCCGATCAACGGTTATCATTTATTGAAATTAATAATTAATTAATAAGTGTAATTTTCAATAAATGATAACCGTTGATTGGCAGAAATCAACGGTTGGGATTTGGTGCCAAATTTTAAAATTTGACACCTGTGTCAAAGGATCCTATCCCTATACATATATCGAATTTCAAGTTTCAAAATTCTGTTTTATTACAAAGCGATAATTATTGATCTTCTATGCATACGAAATATATGCACAATAACACCGAGAAAACCTTTGTCATATAGGGAAAAGTTTACCAAACTGCTGTAGTTTATTTCAAAATTATTTATATTTTTTTGATTTTTTTTTATCACATATGTTACTGTAGTTTGTAAAAGGATATATTTTTTATCATATATGTCCATGTGATTTTTCACTTATTACAAATCATAAGGATATATATTATAAAAAAAAATCATAGAGATATAGATGATTCTAAAACAAATCACGAGATATTCTTATAATATATAATATTTAAAAAGTAAGATGAATTACGGTTTTGCCTATGAGTACGATTAAACGAATCCATGGAAGAGAATTTCAATTTATGGTTGGCTGGGCTCCGCTCACATGCATTATTTACCATCCGATCAGATCACGTGCTCTTGAATCCTAGTTTTTTTTTTTTTTTTTTTTGGAAATATAATTTTATTTTCTATGTTATTGCTTCCCCCTAAATAGTTTTATAATAGCGTAAAATTGATTTTAGCTTCGCTTTATGGGTAAGAATTGTTGTTTATATATTCTTCATTCTCTGTATGGATATTGATGTTATCTTTTACTCTCTCTTTTTTCACGTGATGTTAACCTTTCGTTGAGCTTTTCTTTTTGTTTTGATTCAATCAGAATATCTCTTTAGGTATTGTTTTGAATCTTTTTATTGACTATTATGATCAATACAAGAGCTAAACAGCATATATTATTTTTTGAAATATTCCAATCGATTTATCATTTCACAACTAGTCTAATCTGAATGGATCTCGAGATTAAGACTTTAAATCTCTCATAAAAATAATATTGAGAAGATCAATGCTCTCATCCCCAAATTCCGAGAGCCAACAAAGCTACTATCATTTAATAAACACATGCATTTTTAAATTTGGATAAATGTACGCGAAATTCTCTATTCATATTTACGTGTGCCTCATACATTCCTGAGGGCACGTTGCCTCACACCAATGCACGACACACAGGGCAAAACTCACATCAGGGGAAAAAATTTCCCTATAAATACTCCTCTTTTCCTTTGAAAATCCATCTTCTACACACTACTCTCTCTTATTGTTACTCTCCTTTATTTTCCTAATTTTGGCTTAGGCGTGTTTAGGCCAAAAGTCTTCTGCAAAGAATGAAAATACTTGGGTCAGGCACGAGCTCGATATGATATTTTGATCAGGTTAATTAATTCTTTGAATCTAAACTTTACTCGTTAATGGCTTAACTAATGACGACAATTTAGTTAGGGGTTAGATCCACCAAATATTAAAAAAAATAAAACTGTGCAAATTTATATATTATGCTTGACTTAATTACATTATTTTAGAAGTAAGAACATTAGTATACTTCAAAACAAATTGTATTAACATTTAACATTTATACATTATGATGTTATACAAAATATACAAATTTATGTTAAGAAAATTTATTATTTATTATTGGAATCGAAACAATCACACAAACACGATTGCAAATCAGAATAGAGAGAAAGAGAAGAAAAATGGAGACACAGATTTACCCTGACTCATTTAGTGTGCTATACGTTCAGTAAATGCACTATATTCTCCTCACTGCACTATATTCTCCTCAATGCACTCGTTACAGATTTACCCTAGTTCACACAAACACAACCGCAAATCAGAATAAAGAGAAATGGAAGAAACGTGGAGATAGAGATTTACCCTGGTTCACTAAATGTAGGAAAGAAAAATAAAATAAGTCAGAAGCTCATAACAGTATCAGGTGTTGGGCCGTGCAGAGGAGCTCATGGCGGGGAGAGACCGCCAACCATGAGTTAAGTAAGCAACAATATTGAATGGGATTGGACACCACAATCAAACCTAAAACCTTAAGGTGCATGAGTCTTTTCACTTGTATGATACTCACTTAGTCCATTCTTAACTAATGTGAAACTTTTTCACTTAATCATTCGCACTTGATTTCCTCAACACCAGGCCCACAACAGTAGCTATGCAGGGGGACCTTGTTGGCTTTCTCTGCGTCCCCCAACAAAAGTTGTCATTTGAATGCAAAGTATTAGCCGTAGTTAACATTTATCATTAATTGTCCAAAGGAATAGGTTCAAAATATCTTATTTTCAACACTCCTTATCGCCCCCAAACACTGAAATCCAACCATCTGCTATCGCAATTAACGATGGCTAGCAACTTTGGCTACCATATATAATCAGTCATTTAATATTGAATTCCAAACACCTCGTTGAATGATTTGTCAATAAATCAACCAAATGTGAAAACCATCAATCCCGGTAATATAATTTTAAGCACATTATTATTCTTGAAAATATTTTCAATTAAAATTTTAAACCAAGAACATCTTGAAAGTTTAGTTTGACAAAATAATGCAACTGATAGTAGAATGGCCTTGAAGGTCGTAGCATGTGAGAGGGAAAAACAAAATTTTTAATATGCGGAATTACACATGCAATCAAGAATCATGCTTTATGGCATGTGATGTTACCTTTGTTTGTGAGTTCAAAACTCCAAGACGATCAGTGTTAGGTTTGAAGGGTTCAAACCCTCTAACGTTGATCCACACCACCCACGTCAAGATGCAAGAACACTTTCTTGAAAGCCACCAATTGACCACCACAGAGAGGCTTGCTATGCGCTCAATAGGTGAAAAAGGAGGCTAGGTATATGTGTTTAGAAGAGTGAAGTCTCCAGCATGAAAACTCCACAAGAGTAGGAATGGTATATAGAAGAATTGGCTAGGTTCTTTTGAAAAACCTTAAGGAGGAACTCACCAACTAGGCGCACAAGAGAGGGAGAGAATTAGTGTATCAAATCAGAATTTTTACTTTACTTATAATGAAAGTGGCACACAAGTGAGTGAGACAGAGGTGGAGTTGTTGCAATTCAAAAATCACAACAACCTCCCCTTTGAATCCTCATAAGACTAGGTCTTTATCTAGTCAAAATTCTGAACCAATGGTCATCATATGACCACCAAGTCATGCGCCCCTATTCAGCCCAAAAAGGGTCCAGATACATTTGAGCTGTTGCATTCAAGTTTGAACCAACTAGCTCACTGATTCTCTCAACAACCAAATCTGATTGGAGCTATTTACAAAAAAAAAAGAAAAAATCTGATTGGAGCTTGTTGGTTTGACAAGATGACAATCATCTCCCACCAAAATGGCGCCCCAAATCAGCCCTTGGAGATCTCCATAGATCTTCTCTTGATACAAGGGATTTGTTCCAACAAGATCTTATCTTATCCTTTTGTTTTGAAACAACTTTTCATAGCCAATTCAAATTCGAATTCAAACATTTAAATTCAAACGTTCAAATATTTAAATTCTAAATTAAAATTCAAATTCAAATTTCAAATTCAAAATTCAAAATTCAAATTCAAAATTCAAATTTCAAAATTCAAATTCAAATTTCAAATTTCAAATTTCAAATTTCAAATTTCAAATTCAAAATTCGAATTTCAAAATTCAAATTCAAAATTCAAATTTCGAAATTCAAATTTCAAATTTCAAATTCAAAATTCAAATTTAAATATTTGATAATTAATTTAACTAATTAAATTAATTAGTAATGTCTTGACCATCCAAGCCCATTAACAATACCATGCGCCCTCTCCCTCCTAGGTGGGCTTCCAAACTTCATCTTGGGCTAACAACCATTATTAGGCCTAATACCTTTAATGCTATATCATCATGAAATTAAGGTGTTAGTGTGTGACCCATTAGGTTCAACATAGCCACTGACATAAATGGGCTCGGGCCCAACAAGCCCACAACTCATTTAATGACAACACAGGGCACTAGCAATGCTTTGTTGCCCCAGAGCTAGTTAGATTAATGACTTGATCATCCTATTACACATATTTGGTTGCCGTATGTATTTCTTTTCGTCTCGGTTACCTTCCCATAAAACCTAGGGTAAGGAAGCGTATCAACCCTTGCGGTTTAGGGTAAGCTTTATTCGAAATAGGGAATCTTCAATTTACTGACTCTAAAGGCAGATCATCTCATGATCTCTTTTACTATGCATAGATTCCTGAGTCCCTGTAAATGTCATACCGATTTCTACGGTTTAAGATAACCTAATCTCTTACAGAGATTTGACGAATTCCTTCAGCTTATCACCCTAGCCCTGTGCTCTTTCAGGACAAGCCCAACAGTATACCTATGAGTCTCCACGTTTCAGGAAGACAAGGTATACAGTCAAAGCATGCCTTCTAGAACACAGTCTAGGTAATAACTTCTGGTCTAAGGAAAGACATACCCAAATATAAAGAGATTACTCTAATGATACTCTCTGTGAGATTTTCTCATAGAGTCTCTTTTGTGGGTCTGTTCAGTGCGAGCTATACCCTTATAAATCCACCCACGACTTTAGCTAAGACATTTCCATATCTGTAGCTCATGAGGTCTTTACCTTGCATCCGAATACAAGTAGATAAGTCGTGCTAGTCTTACCCGAGATCACTGATCCCCATTCTCAGTGTCTCTAGACTAGGAACATAAAATTAGGAATAAATATTCGGTATCCTTGAATCTTCATGATTGTAATCTCATCACAGATACTCAAGAGATACCTATTTTATTCCAAGGGGTTTATCCAGTTACTCATATAAAATATTAACAGTAATATTGAGACAAAATATGAAACAGGATAAATAGTGCTTTTATTTATTTGCGACAATACAAAGGTCCACATATGTCCTAATCTAATTAAAAGATTGTCTCTAAGATATCCATATACTAACAAGCTCCCACTTGGCCTAGAGCCAATCAGACCTAAGTCGTATACCCAAAGCCTCACAATGACTATTATGTTTTCTCTGAGAAACAACCTTTGTCAGAGAATCGGCTAGGTTATCATCTGTGGGAATATAATCCATCTTTACATCCATCTTATCAATGATTTCTCTAATCAGGTGATATCTACGGAGCACGTGCTTAGATCTTTGATGAGACCTAGGTTCCTTTGACTGCGCAATAGCTCCAGTGTTGTCGCAAAGCAACTGTATGGGCTCATCCACGCTTGGAACAACCCTAAGTTCATATATGAACTTCTTGATCCACACGGCCTCCTTAGCTGCTTCGGAAGCAGCTATATATTCAGCTTCTGTCGTTGAATCTGCTGTTGTCTCCTGCTTGGAACTCTTCCAAGATACTGCCCCACCATTTAAGGTGAATACGAACCCTGACTGTGACTTGCAGTCATCTTTGTCACTCTAAAAGCTGGCATCAGTGAACCCTTTCACTGTTAGCTCATCAACCCCACCATAGACCAGAAACGCATCATTAGTTCTTCTTAAGTATTTAAGGATAGTCTTGACTGCTGTCCAGGGACCCTCTCAAGGGTCCGACTGGTATCTGCTCGTAATGCTCAAAGCATATGAGACATCTGGTCTCGTACATATCATGGCATACATGATGGATCCAATAGCCGAAGCGTATGGAATTCCACTCATGCAATCTTTCTCAAGCTGTGACTTAGGACACATAGCCTTTGAAAGATGTACCCCATGACTGACGGGAAGAAAACCCATTTTCGACCCTTCCATGCTAAACCTCTTTAGCATCTTGTCAACATACGTGGATTAAGATAAACCTAGCAGCCTCTTGGATCTTTCTCTATATATCTTTATACCAAGTATAAAGGCCGCTTCTCCCAAATCCTTCATGGTGAAGCTTTTTGAAAGCCACTCTTTCGTTATTTGTAATGTGGGGATGTCATTTCCTATTAACAATATGTCATCTACATAAAGTACCAGGAAGACGACATTACTCCCACTAACCTTCTTGTAAACACAAGGTTCATCCTCGTTCTTGATAAAACCGTTACTCTTAACGACTTCATCAAAACGAATATTCCAACTCCTTGATGCTTGCTTTAGCCCATATATCGACCTTTAAAGTTTGCATACCATATGCTCCTGATCTTTGATTTCAAAGCCCTCAGGTTGTGTCATGTACACTTCCTCCTTCAAGAACCCATTCAAGAAGGCGGTCTTGACATCTATTTGCCAAATTTCATAGTCGTGATATGTCGTTATTGCAAGCATGATCCTTATAGATTTGATCATGACAACAGGCGAGAAAGTCTCATCATAGTCAATTCCTTGTCTTTGACGATACTCTTTCGCAACCAACCTTGCTTTGTAGGTCTGAACGTTGCCATCTGCATCGGTCTTTCTTTTAAAGACCCATTTGTTACCGATAGGAACTATTCCTTGCGGTTTAGGAACCAAGGTCCATACCTTGTTTTGATACATAGAATCTATTTCAGATTCCATGGCTTCAAGCCATCTAGAAGAGTCAACATCCTTGACTACCTCTTCATAGTTACTTGGTTCATCATCCTCGACGGTTTGCTGATTCTCAATCACAAACCCATACCTCTCAGGTGGATGGATGACCCTCGTTGACCTACGGAGTTGTGTGTTTACTTCTCGATTGGAGAACGTCGCCTGCGGAGCAGACTCGGGTTCCTCAATTTGTTCATGTGGTTCTTGAACTTCTTCAAGATCAATCTTACTCCCACTGGCTCCTTGGGAGATCAAATCCTTCTCAAGGAAGTCAGCATTATTTGACACAAACACCTTGTGTTCATCCATGGAGTAAAAGTAGTATCCCTTAGTACCTTTGGGATACCCCACAAATAGACATTTAGTACTCTTAGCACTAAGCTTGTCTGATGCCAACACTTTGACATAAGCTAGCGATCCTCATACCCTGAGGTAACTCAGGTTGGGTCTCTTACCATTCCATATCTCATATGGTGTGGTCTGAACAGATTTAGACGGTACCCTATTTAGAAGGTATGCCGCTGTGTCTAAGGCATATCCCCAAAACGATTTTGGAAGTTGAGACTCACTCATCATAGACTTGACCATGTCTAACAAGGTCCTATTTCTCCTTTCGGAGACACCATTTTGGTGTGGTGTGTAAGGTGCAGTAAACTACGAGAGAATTCCATTTTCTCTCAGATAATCCTGAAACTCATGGCTCAGATATTCACCACCACGATCTAATCGTAATGTCTTAATCATCTTGCCACGTTGATCTCTACTTCATTCCTAAACTCCTTGAACTTTTCAAAGGCTTTGGATTTATATCTCATTAGGTACACATACCCAAATCTTGATTTGTCATCAGTAAAGGTGATGAAATAGAAGTATCCTCCTCTAGCCTCTATAGACATTGGCCCACAAACATCAGTGTGAATGAGTTCTAATAACTCGCTAGCCTTATGACTCTTAAGCCCTTTGGGCTTATGACAAGTCATTTTCCCAGCTAGACCAAGTTCACATTGTCCATAGGATTCCAAATCCATGGAATCTCGGTATCCATTTGCATGCATCCTAGACGATCTTGTTTCGTTTATATGCCCTAGTCTACAATGTCAAAGATAAGATTGATTATCTATCCTAGGTCGTTTCACGGCTATATTGAGCACTTCAGTTCTCATTTCCAGAACATACAATCCATTTATTAAAGAAGCAGTACCATAAACAATATCATTCGAAATGATAGAAAATGTACCATTCTTAATACTAAAAGTAAAACCATCTTGTTCTAAACAAGAAACAGAAATAATGTTTCTAGAAATGTTTGGAACATAAAGACAATTATTCAAATGCAATAAAAGGCCCGTAGGCAAAATAAGGTTGGCATCTCCAACAGAATGAGCAGCAACCCTTGCTCCATTTCCATCGCGGAGGTCTACCTCGTTTCTCTCCAATCTCCTTGGGCTTCTAAGCACCTGCAACATATTGCAGATATGAGAACCACAACCAGTATCCAATACCCATGAGGTAGGATTAACACAAGAATAATTTATCTCAATCATGAAAGTACCTGAGATAGAAGCATCACCATGCTTCTTGTCCTTCACACTCTTCAGGTAGTCTGGACAATTCCTCTTCCAATGGCCTTTCTTGCCACAATGGAAGCACTCAACATCGCTTTTGTCCTTGGATGCACTCTTACCCTTCTTTTTTCCCTTCTTCTTCTTGGATTTTCCTTTGGGTTTAAGGGAGTCTCCTTTCGCAGGCTCCTTGCCCTTACCCTTTGCCTTGCTAGGCCTTCCAATCAGAAGAACATGTGTCATATCCTTCTTGATAGACACTTCAGCAGTTGTTAACATGCTTAACAATTCAGGCAAGCTCACAAGCATCTCATGCATGTTGTAATTCATAATGAATTGACTGAAGGAAGGTGGAAGCCAGGTCAGGACTAAGTCATTACTTAGCTCGGCATCCATCACGAAGCCTAGATTTCCTAGCTTCTCAATGAGCCCGATCATCTTAAGAACATGACTGCTCACAGACATGTTCTCAGACATCCTGCATGAGAACAATTCTCTAGGGGCCTCATACCTCTCATGCCTGCCTTTAATGTCATACAACTCCTTGAGATGTAAGACAATAGAGGGAGCATCCATATGCTCATGCTGCTTTTGCAGTTCAGGCGACATGGATGCCAACATGATGCAGACAGTCAACACATTGTCATCCATGTGCTGTTTGTGGGCCTCGAAATCAAATTCTGCGAACCCATCTTCCCCTTCCCTAGGAGCTACGGGTAATGCAGCATCCAGGACATAAGCTATTTTTTCGGCCCTAAGAACAATTCTTAAGTTCCGATACCAGTCCATAAAGTTTGAACCGGTCAGTTTGTTCGTATCGAGTATTGAGCGCAGAGACAGTGGATTAGTCATACTAAAAACTGAAAAAGATGTAAAGATGATTCAATTAATATATTTAGACATGTTATATAAACAAATTATTAAAGACTTTAAATGATTTTCCCCTCCCACTATTTTATCTAAGTCAATGACCCTTTCCATTTGACTTAGGGTTAATCTACTTTTAGATTTTACCTCAGTGAGATTAAGAGTGCGATTATCTATTTTAACCCCCGTCTGTGACCGCAAGATTAATTTAAATAATGGGTTGATCATCATCAACAGTATCTCATACCCTCTCTTAACATTAGGTTGACAACTCCTTGTCACTTAGTGGTACATCTCATGCAACCAAATTAAAATATCAAAACAAGAATCAAAATTTAAAAATTTTCCAATTTTCTCCTAATGGTCGAATTTTGCATCTTTATGCATAATTCAAATCTTTGTCAAATCTTTCTCAAAGATCACAAAAATTAAACCATTTATTCAACCATAACTTATATGGCCGAACCATACATCATCATATACAAAAATTTTATTAAATAAAATCATGAAGAAAATAATGCATTTGAATATTCACATCATGACAGAATCATATTCCCTTTCAAAAAAATGTTTCTTTTGAAAACTTTCACAAAGAATGAAAACAAACAAAACCATGAGGTCATGTAGATATATGAACACCATAATCATATTAAACATGTTCATAAAAAAAATCCACATGGAAAGATTAATCTTTAACAAAAAGACCTTTTGACCGTGAGAAAATTAATTTCACAAACAAAGCACCATCACCCGCCGATGGTAAAGCGACCGGGCTCTGATACCACTTGATAGTAAAATGGCCTTGAAGGCCGTAGTATGTGAGAGGGAAAAACAAAGATTTTCATATGCGGAATTACACATGCAATCAAGAATCATGTTTTATGCCATGTGATGTTACCTTTGTTTGTGAGTTCAAAAATCCAAGACGATCAGTGTTAGGTTTGAAGGGTTCAAACCCTCTAACGTTGATCCACACCACCCACGTCAAGATGCAAGAACTCTTTCTTGAAAGCCACCAATTGACCACCACAGAGAGGCTTGCTATGCGCTCAATAGGTGAAGAAGGAGGCTAGGTATATGTGTTTAGAAGAGTGAACTCCCCATCATGAAATCTTCACAAGAGTGGGAATGGTATATAGAAGAATTGGCTAGGTTCTTTTGAAAAACCTTAAGGAGGAACTCACCAACTAGGCGCACAAGAGAGGGAGAGAATTAGTGTATCAAATCAGAATTTTTACTTTACTTTTAATGAAAGTGGCGCACAAGTGAATGAGACAAATGTGGAGTTGTTGCAATTCAAGAATCCTAACAACCTCCCCTTTGAATCCTCATAAGACTAGGTCTTTATCTAGTCAAAATTCTGAACCAATGGTCATCATATGACCACCAATTCATGCTCCCCTATTCAGCCCAAAAAGGGTCCAGATACATTTGAGCTGTTGCATTCAAGTTTGAACCAACTAGCTCACTGATTCTCTCAACAACCAAATCTGATTAGAGCTTGTTAGTTTGACAAGATGACAATCATCTCCCACCAAAATGGCGCCCCAAATCAGCCCTTGGA
The DNA here is from genome assembly GCF_033153095.1 of Gastrolobium bilobum. Lineage (NCBI taxonomy): Eukaryota > Viridiplantae > Streptophyta > Magnoliopsida > Fabales > Fabaceae > Gastrolobium > Gastrolobium bilobum. Next base: position 163,577 of record NW_026898999.1, read on the forward strand.
GATCTCCATAGATCTTCTCTTAATACAAGGGATTTGTTCCAACAAGATCTCATATTATCCTTTTGTAATGAAACAACTTTTCATAGCCAATTCAAATTCGAATTCAAACATTTAAATTCAAATGTTCAAATATTTAAATTCTAAATTCAAATTCAAATTCAAACTTCAAATTCAAAATTCAAATTTCAAAATTCAAATTCAAATTTCAAATTTCAAATTTCAAATTCAAAATTCGAATTTCAAAATTCAAAATTCAAATTTCAAAATTCAAATTTCAAATTCAAAATTCAAAATTCAAAATTTAAATATTTGATAATTAATTTAACTAATTAAATTAATTTGTAATGTCTTGGACCATCCAAACCCATTAACAATACCATGCGCCTTCTCCCTCTTAGGTGGGCTTCCAAACTTCATCTTGGGCTAACAACCATTATTAAGCCCAATACCTTTCATGCTATATCATCATGACATTAAAGTGTTAGTGTGTGACCCATTAGGTTCAACATAGCCACTGACATAAATGGGCACGGGCCCAACAAGCCCACAACCCATTTAATGACAACACAGGGCACTAGCAATGCTTTGTTGCCCCAGAGCTAGTTAGATTAATGACTTGATCATCCTATTACACATATTTGGTTGCCGTATGTATTCCTTTTCGTCTCGGTTACCTTCCCATAAAACCTAGGGTAAGGAAGCGTATCAACCCTTGCAGTTTAGGGTAAGCTTTATTCGAAATAGAGAATCTTCAATTTACTGACTCTAAAGGCAGATCATCTAAAGGCAGATCATCTAAAGGAAGATCATCTCATGATCTCTTTTACTATGCATAGATTCCCGAGTCTCTGTAAATGTCATCCCGATTTCTCCGGTTTAAGATAACCTAGTCTCTCACAAAGATTTGACGAATTCCTTCAGCTTATCACCCTAGCCCTGTGCTCTTTCTGGTCAAGCCCAGCAGTATACCTATGAGTCTCCATGTTTTAGACAGACGAGGTATACCGTCAAAGCATGCCTTCTAGAACACAGTCTATGTAATAACTTCTGGTCTAAGGAAAGACATACCCAAATATAAAGAGATTACTCTAATGATACTCTCTGTGAGATTTCCTCATAGAGTCTCTTTTGTGGGTCTGTTCAGTGCGAGCTATACCCTTATAGTTCCACCCACGACTTTAGCTAAGACATCTCCATATCTGTAGCTCATGAGGTCTTTACCTTGCATCCGAATACAAATAGATAAGTCGTGCTAGTCTTACCCGAGATCACTGATCCCCATTCTCAGTGTCTCTAGACTAGAAACATAAAATTAGGAATAAATATCCAGTATCCTTGAATCCTCATGATCATAATCTCATTACAGATACTCGAGAGATACCTATTTTATTCCAAGGGGTTTATCCAGTTACTCATATAAAATATTAACAGTAATATTGAGACAAAATATGAAACAGGATAAATAATCTTTTATTTATTTGCGACAATACAAAGGTCCACATATATCCTAATCTAATTAAAAGATTGTCTCTAGGACATCCATATACTAACAGCAACTACTCGTTATACCTAAGTTTATTAAAGGGTGGAAATGATACAATGGTTTCCAATCCCTTTAAATGAAGATCACTCACTATGAATATTACGAGAAATTTTTAATTTGTCACAATTAATAAAGTGTTTTTCTCTTACAATAATACTCAAAACACTGAAAATTTTATTATACATATAATTTATAAATCATGAAGTACGGTAGATTACACATTGTTTCCTAGATTTTTTTTCCTTTTTTCAATTGAGTACCCTTGATTTATTTTTTGCATCAGTACTTAACCCTTTAACGTTGGTTAAATTTAAAACGTTTTTGGTAAACTAAAACGTATAAATTTTCAATTGACTTCAACAATAGTTTAAACTTTCATAGTTTATGCAATGAAATTCGATGATAAAAAATAAGCTTCAAAGGTTAGACTAAAATTCGTTAAATAACATAAGGTAATATGTAAAATAATTAATAGTTATTTTTAATATTAACTGTAAATTTAATGATTTTGATTGAAAACAATAGATAGTTAACTTTGGGAAAAAAATTGGAGGAGTTAATTAAAAAGTGGTGAAAGTAAAAGAGAGTAATGTGTAATATACAATTATGTATTTGGGTTTTGTTGGCCAAATCTATGTTGCATACTCAAATTCATTTCCGACCGGATGGGCCTGTAAAATTAGCTGGACTGGGTTTCAGTGAAGAGCCCAAAGTATTGTTAACTTGGTTAATACACTCAATCTTGACCATTGATCCACTTATATTCAATGGTTCACATTACTAAAAGATTTGAGCCCTTAGATGTAAGTGGAATTAACAAACAAGATTAAGAGTGTAACTTACACTGGTGTAAAATGATCCTAACCCATATATATATATATATATATATATATATATATATATATATATATATATATATATATATATATATATATATATAGTTTAACGGATGTAGAGTGCCTGCACCTAAGGATTGGTGCAGTCATATAAAACTACGTCGTTTTATAATGTGAAAGCATTAAATTTGAGAAATCATAATCATACAAAGGTAGAAATAAATATAAAACATTAAATATGGGAAATCATAACTATACAAAGGTGGAAATAAATATAATATTTCTTTTTTCTACAATTAATTTTGAAAGCGAACTTTCTTTTTCTCACCAAAAATGACGTAGTTTTTAGGTGACCGCACCAATGCTTATATGCAGTCACATTACAAATCATTTTTCCATATATATATATATATATATATATATATATATATATATATATATATATATATATATCCACACACACATCAAAATAACTATTATATCATTGAATATTTTTTTATTAAATAATAATATTATAAAATATATATTTAAATTAAAAATTATTATTATATATAGGGGCAGGATCTTTGACACTGGTGTCAAATTTAAAGTTTGACACCTCATCTAAAAGTTGTTAGATCAATAAATATCAATGAAGTCACATGCTTACAAATAAGAGTCGTTATTCTTTTTTGATCTAATGGCTCTCAGATGAGTGTCAAACTTTAAATTTGACACCGCTATTAAAGGATCCTACCTCATATATATATATATATATATATATATATATATATATATATATAGGTAGGATCCTTTGACACCGGTGTCAAATTTAAAATTTGACACCTCATCTGATAGTCGTTAGATAAAAAAAGATCAATAGTGTCACATGCTTACAAATCAGAGTCGTTGATCTTTTTTAATCTAACGGCTCTCAGATGAGGTGTCAAAAGATCCTACCTCATATATATATATATATATATATATATATATATATATATATATATATATATTCTTTTAGGAGGATAAAATACAATAGTGTTCTGCTTGTTAATTGCATGTAACATCTACTAATTCATTCTTTGCCTCTGTTAACATTAGTTCACTTGGGTCAGTGAAGAATGCTTATTGCTTTACTATTCATATCTGCCCCAGAAGAAAGTGGGTGTGGCCGTATATATGTGTCACACGATGTGAATTTTGAGGTAAGATAACACTTTCATTCATATCCAACAAGAAAAGAGGCTATGATTAGCCTAGTGTCCAAGTTAGGTGAAGAGTTTAAATCGAATTTTATGGCTCCATTCACCCACATGTAATTGAGCGCAAGATCAATATTAAATTAAGGTTTGTTTAAGATAGGAATATACGGGATTGTTAAAAAAGTTAATGACAAATAAAATATTCGTAAGAAATTTAATGTTAAAACAATCAATTTTAAAATTTTGAATCTATTTGAAATTTGAATGTGGTACATTAATTAGAATTCCATCTCTCAAATTGTGTGATCATATTCGGAGTGAGATGTGTCTGCAAAATTATATTCAAGAACATGGTGAATGACGCTTTTCAAGTAATTTTTTTAACAAATTCTGAAATTATTTTTAAATATAATATAAAGGGGCAGGATATACTCACAATAAAAAAAATTTACCATCTTTACAACCAATCTAATCACCGTTGATTTTTGTCAATCTAACGGTTATCCTTTATTGGATTAATAATTAATTAATAAATGTGACCCAATAATTTATAATAAATGATAATCATTAGATTGACAGAAATCAACGGTAATTAGATTGATTGTAAATGTTGTAAACTTTTTTAGTGATAAATATATCATTTTCCTAAATGGTATTAATGCCATAAGTCACGCACCTATTTATGTAGGATTAGTCTTGCATGGTAATCTCGTGTCACAAATGGTTAGGAATTTATATTGAAATTTTTTTGGAAATGGATCCTCATGTGAAAAAAATAAAATGATATGGTCATATGAAAAGATCATAATCATACAAAGATAAATCAACGGTTATGATTTCGTAACTACTTATTTTAATATTTTTTTATCTCTTCTCCTTTATTATCATTGATCCATCTTTATACGGTTATAATTCCCCACATGATATGATAATGTGAATTAATTGTCACATTAGAGTATCCAGATCCAAAAAATTTAAACACAGTTTAAATAATCTTGGCCATTTTTTTCAAATATACATAGACTAACACGTGGCAATCTTATATGAGAAGCGTCTGAGACAAATCCGTATAAATAGAATACGGCAGTTAATGCATCAAAATGACATTATATTTACTTTCTGACAAGTACTTCACCTTGTCGAAATGCACTAGAGGCTACAACCTATGAAACACCGATACTTTAAAAATTCTGACGTGTCGTGTTCGATATTTTCTGACACTCTCCGATACCCCGACACTCTCCGACACTCTAACACGTGTTGTAGAGACTCAAAAAAAGGTTCAAAGATTGCATTGCATTGCGTTTTTAGTTCTAACTATTAGATTCGTTGGATTACAATTACCATTTTATTGAGTTTAATATAAATATTTGGGATATCTTATGTTTCGTTACAAAATTGATTGGTATTATAAGTTTAACTTCATTTTTTTGTTAAATTATTGAGTATTAAATATAATATACATTACATAAATTAAAAATAATATTTAATATCAAAACGTGCCTTAACGTGTCGAAATCTAACATTTTTTAGAATTAACGTATCGGAGTGTCGTGTCGTATCGTGTCTCGTGTCCCGTGTCAGTATCGGTGCTACATAGGCTAGAACGATGTCTTCTTTACTTTGTTGAAAAAAATGAAACTCGGTGTCATGAGCGCGAACTAATCTTTCTTTTTATATATATGGAAAAAATATTTCTCAAGCATCTTGAGATAAGTTTATTTCCGGCTACTTTAAAATTACATCATTTTATTTATTTATTTCATTATATTAATTGATTCATCTTTGAATGGTTATGATTCCATTTTTCTCTCTCTTTCTTTATCACTATTGATCTATCTTTGGACGGTTATAATTTAGTAACCGGAGATAAGATTATCTCAAGCAGCTTGAGAAACAATAAGCCCTATATATATATATATATAACCCTCGTTGTCTCCACAAGTTTCAATTCTTTGACTATGGGACGAATAATTCCGGATTATATCACAATTAAAACCTTTTATTCCTCTTCAAAGATGTATTTTGTGAGAATTGAACTCAAGATCTGTCACTACTCAAGATCTCTTTCTTTATATATAATATATATTTTTGGAGATTATCCTTCCGATAATCTCATATATTCTTATGAATTAAGTCTATGATTAAGATTTAAAACCCCTCTCAAAAATGATTCTTAGAAAAATTGAACATATACTCTCACCCCTATCTATTCAATTCCCATGTACAGACTGAACTACCATCATTTAGTTCTTTCTATATATTTAAGAGCTATAAATAGAGGTGGCAAAGTGGGCGGCCCGCCCCGCCCACCCCGCCATCAACCCGCCAAAAAATGAGTCAGCCCGCCCCGTTCCGCTTTTGAAACTGGGTTGAAAAACTCACCCGTCCCGCCCCGTTTGGCGGGTTGGCCCGCCAGCCCAAGCCTATTTTACACTGACCCGCCTCGGCCCGCCTATGCCCGCCATCAACCCGCCAAAAAATGAGCCCGCCCCGCCCCGCCCCGCTTTTGAGAAGGGTTGAAAAACTCAGCCTGCCCCGCCCCGTTTGGCGGGTTGGGCGGGTTGGCCCGCCGAGCCGAGCCCGTTTTGCCGGCTCTAGCTATAAACATTTTTTTTAGGTTAAATATAAGAACATACTTTAATCACACTAACTCGAGTGAAGTTCAAATTCATACCTGGAAACACAAAATAAGACTTCTTGTTTAACATTAAGACTTGACCGAATGAAGATGCCATGAAGCTCATAAATGTAATATTATTTTTTTAATATTATATTAATGTGGGATATTAATTAATTGTATTTATACAAAAAAATTATTAATTTTATAATTGTGACATACGGATTTTAATAATTTAATATGGACGAATGAGTGTGAAATTTAAAGTAAATTATTGGGCTTGTTATAGATAAGTCCATTAGAATTTATTTATAAGAGACCATTTGGCAAACAGAGTCTAGAATACACGGACATGTGATTTTTTTAGAAAAATATGTGTCAGACATGTGTTGGACACTGACAAATTCCGACACGCGTTCGATACGCGGTCAATATTTTGAGACACGTTGACTATCTCGACAAGTGATTTTGACCGTATCCGACACGGTCAAAGGGTAAAAATGTAAAATTTTAGAAAATTTTATAAAATTAAAATAATTCTAAAATAAACATAAAAGTAAAATAAAAAAAACTAGAGCACGCTTCTTCCATATTAGATGGCTTGGATATGCAGTAAAGTCAAAAAGACAAAGAGAAAATGGCGAGACTTGCAGTAGTTGGAGGAGGGGTGAGATGGAGACTATGGTGGTTGTTTCCTCTCAAAAAAATGGTTCCCTAGTTTCTTCCTGGAGCCTCCTCCCCTTTTCTCTGCTTCTAATATTTTTGATCTATTCTCCTTATAAAACTTTAAATGGAAGCGCCCCCAACCATGTATTCGTCAATGGCAGAAAATAAAAATGCTCTTTTCATAAAATCCAGTCCATCACTCCACCCTTCTTTTTCTTTTTTACCATCGTTCCCTATTTTTTTCCTTTTTTCACCATCCTTCCACACCTTTGTGATAGAGCCTTCGTCCGTCTGTGAAACTTGTCCCTTCTTTTCATTTTTTAAAAGCTGCAAAATTTGCTTTTTTTATCTTCAGTCATATCATAGTCACCTTTTAGATAGGAAAATAGGAAAAGTACACGTTTTAATAAAGCATTAATTGCTATATTGAAGAAAATTTGTGTGTGAAGTGTACTAGGAGTGAGAAGAAAAAAATTATTTCAATAAAAGTTATGTTATTGTTGTTTTGTAATTACATTTTTATCAGCTAATGTTCTGATTTCAACTTTTTCACGACTCTTGCTTATTTTTTTTTTCATATATGGTCAACGCTGCAAAGAAAACAAGCAGATAAACAAGTCACCAAAATTTAATCGATTAAACAAATTTGTAATCAATTGTTATATTAATTCAACATTGAATGGAATAAGTGAATATTGTAATCAATTATTTGTTGGATTAAGAAATATTATATATATAAATGTAAACTATATTATATATATTAAAAATATTACTTAATATCAAAACGTGTCCTAATGTGTCGGAATCTAACATTTTTTAAAATTAACGTGTAAGCGTGTCGTGTCGTGTCGTGTCCCGTGTCGGTGTCGGTGCATCATAGAACAGAGTAAGATATAAATGGATATGATAACAGAACTGAATAACCATAGAAAAATATATGTCATAAGCTCATATTATATAATGTATTTGATATGCACTAGATATGCAATTTGATATGGAAATTTTAAACTATTTTATTTATTTATTTATGCATGATTTCTTATTTTAAATTATTAAAGTATTTTGAAGGTCACAACTTCAAATAAAATATATTGAAATACATAAATAACTTACGAAATATTTCAAAAAAAAATTGTATCCTCACTAAATAAATTTTTAAAATTTAGTTTTAAATGGTAATGGTGGTGGCAGTTGTGGGGGATGATGGTGACAACACTAGCGATAACTAACGATATTTGTAATGGTTGATTCATAATAGTGGTGGTTGATAACTAGTGGATAAGGTTGACAATAGCCTGAGGTGGTGACCAATTTCTTGTGGTGGTGGCGATAGGTGGTAGATGTAGCCAATGGTGACGATGATGGTGGGGGTTAGTTGGTGATAACAGGTGCAAGTGGCCGGTGCAAGTGGCCGGTGCAAGTGGTGGTAGGGGTGGTGACTAGCGACAATTTTAGGGGATGATTGATGGCAATGGTGGTTAGTACCTGGTGGTTACGGGTGGCAGTTGTGGTGGCTATAGTAGCTCATGGTGATGACCAGAGGCGTTTGTGGTAGCTGCCTGGCTGGTTGATTGTTGGTGATGGCAACAATGGATGGTAAGGTGGTCAACGATCGACGGCGATGATGGTGGTTGATGGCAAGGGCTAAACCCCATGTTCCTAACAAAGTTCGTAAAAGAAGAGCATATAATTACATTTGGGATTAGAGGAATGTGACATTTGATATCCTAACCTGTCCATTTTTTGTGACATGATAGTATGAGATAACATAAGAAGCTTATGATCATATTTCATTGGCTCACCAAATAATTGATAAAATAGTATCCTGGACCGGCCTTCACAGCCCAATACATATAGGTTGGCCTGTAAAGGCCTATTAATGGATCACTCCACTGAATCCATAAATGAGCACTTAAACCTCATTATAAAGGACCTCTCATTCCCCTGCACGACTCACCACTTATGTGTAATGGTACGCATCCTCACCACAATAGTGAGGTGATGGGAAAAAAGCGGTTAGGCTCACACTTTCTTTTATATCATTCGAAAATATGTCCAACCTATAGAAACCCTCACTTTTCCATTGAAAAGACATCTTACATCCATCAATTCATGAGTTATTACTCTATTGAGATTTAGAGCTATCGTTACATATTCCCCCTCTTCAAACTTACCTGAGATAGCACCTACAAAGACTCTCTAAGCTTTGGTCCATACCACTAATACTTTGAGCACCCATACAATAAGATACTTTACCCCATGAAAGATTCATACTTATTTCTAACTCTACAACAACTCAAGCAAGATACAGTAGCATATCTTATCTTGACCTATAAACAGACCTTTAATTTTATAAGTATAATGGTTTTCAATCAATGAGAAGTTGAAGAGTTATTCTATTAACGTTCAAGCCATTGCTAAAAAGAAACAAGGGAATATATCTTGTTCAACTTCCCTTTGTTGCTATTAATTCTTATTAAGATGGGTGGTAGCAGTAGCCAATGGTGACGATGATCGGCTACTTGTAGGATTAATGACTGTCCTCACAAACTAACACAAGACTTTTCAGCGTGTTTTGTCCTCACTCACACAATTTCTGAGAAACTTCCCATGAGGTCAGCCATCACATAAATTCTCCAAGTCAAGCACGCTTAACTATGGAGTTTTTAAGTTATAGGCTATTAAAAAGTAGATGCATCTTGTTAGTATAGGTAGTATATATCAAATCCTTTAATCCATCCTCAACAGTATAGTCTCATACCTACATAGCCTCTGAATCCTTCTTGTTCGGGTGTTGATCCAATTCATTCATGTACCCCCAGCTGGAAGCATGCTAGGAGCCGCTCCTTGTCTATGTCTCATCCTTTTTTGCACCGATGATCATTCCTAGCCTTCTACCCTTTCAGATGTTACATTCGCACCAGCTTCCGCCTGGTTCGTCCTCAAACCATACCGTACTGGGTGAGAGACCCTGCTCTTATACCACTTATAACGCCCGACCACATACAGGACAAATGATTGTCCCCACAAACCAACACAATATTTTTTAGCCTGCTTTGTCCTCACACACTTCTTGAGAAATGAATATCACATCTAAGGAATGTAGCAGGCGCGCAAATTACCCAAACCCGACACGGGGTTGGAGTGACAAAAAAGCAACTTATGGGCTTGGTTTTTCTCTCTCTAAGCTTTAGCTTATATGTGCTGTTGTATATAATGTAATTAGGAATTTTGCACATCTTGATTTTCTCATATCTATCCAAGTTCATCTTTTTTACTTTTATTTTGTCTTTTTTGTTATTGTGAAATCCAATATTATTTCATCATCATTATCACATTTGATTTGCTAGATCATAATTATTTGTTTGGTGTTCTTTTTCCCCACCATTTTTTTCATTTTATTTCTCTTGTGTTTTCTTGAGAAAAATTGTGATACTTTTTTGCAACTCTGTTAGCAGATCCAAAATGGAAATATAATTTTTTTTATCAGTACCATCTTGCCTTTGAATTACTTTAAGCCTTTTGTTTAGATCTTCCATCATGTTCTAGATTTAAGATCTTGCTATTTTACTCTTTTTTGTCCAAGATTTCTTTTCCCTCTCTGATTTTGAAAGGCTTCTCCGAAAACTTGGTGCTAGTTTGGATGTTCTGTCTGTGAGTAGTGCACTTCAAGGGCTTTACAAGTGGTATTAGAGGAGAACCTCTCTCCCAGTATGGTTTAGTTTGAGGACGAACCAAGCAAAAACTCGTGGGCATGTAACATCCCAAGGGCTGAGAAGGCTGAGAGTGATCGCGGGTGCAAAAAGAGATAAGGCACGAATAAGGAGCGATTCTTGGCAGGCTTCCATATTGGGGTACATGAATGAATCGAATCAACACCCGAATGATATGGATCCAAAGGCTGTGCAAGTATAGGACTGTACAGTTGGGGATGACTTAAAGGATTTGAAATGTACTACCTATACTAACATGATGCATCTACTTTTTGGTAGCCCATAAATTAAGAACTCCATAGTTAAGCGTGCTTACGTGGAGCAATTCTGGGATGAGTGACGTTTTGGGAAGTTTCTCAAGAAGTGTGTGACTGAGGACAAAGCATGCTAAAAAGTCTTGTGTTATTTTGTTAGGACATTCATTGATCCTACAAGTGGCCGAGCATTACAAATGGTATCAAAATAGAGCATCTCTCCAGTACAGTGTGGTTCGAGGACCAAGCGGAAACTGGTGGGCATGTAACATCCCAAGGGCTGAGAAGGATGTGAGTGATCGCCGGTGCAAAAAGAGATAAGGCACGGACAAGGAGTGACTCCTGCCAGGCTTCTAGTTGGGGGTACATAGATGAATTGAATCAACACCCAAATGAGAGGGATTTAGAGGCTGTGCAGGTATGAGACTGTACAATTGAGGTTAACTTAAAAGATTTGATATCTACTACCTATAATAACATGACGCATCTACTTTTTGGTAGGTCATAACTTAAAAAATTCATAGTCAAGCGTGCTTTACTTAGAGAAATTTTGGGATGAGTGATCTTTAGGGAAGTTTCTCAGAAAGTGTGCGAATGAGGACAAAGTATGCAGAAAAGTCTTGTGTTGGTTTATGGGGACAATCATTGATCCTGCAAGATGTCGGTATTACAAGACACTTCTTGGGAAACTTCCTAAGAGGGTTCTCATCTTAGAATTGCTTCAAGTCAAGCTCATTTAACTATGTAGTTCTTAAGTTACAGGCTACTGAAAAGTAGATGAATCTTGTTAGTATAGGTAGTACATATCAAATCCTTTAAGTCATCTTTAATTGTATAGTCTCATACCTGCACAACATCTGGATCCTTCTCGTTCGGGTGTTGATTTGATTTATTTATGTACCCCCCAGCTGGAAGCCTTCTAAGAGTCATTCCTTGTTCGTGCCTCATCTCTTTCTACACTGGAAATCACTCCCAGCCTTCTCAGCCATTGGGATGTTTCAATGACCAGTGGCGTTGGTGGTAGTTGCTTGGCTGGCTGGGTGTTGGTTATGGAAACAATAGGTGGTAAGGTGGTCAATGATCGACGACGACAGTGGCTGGTTGATGATAAGGGTTAACCCTCATGTTCTTAACAAAGTTCGTAAGAGAAAAGCATATAGTTACAATTGAGATGAGAGGAATATGACATTTGATATCCTATCTTGTCCATTTTTTGCGAAGATGATAATATGAGATAACATAATAAGCTTATCATATCTTATTGGTTCACCAAGTAATTGATAAGAGCAGTATCTTGGACCAGCCTTCATAGCCCAAAACAGATAGTTTGGCCTATAAAGGCCCAATAAGGGATCACTCCCCTACATCTCTACAATGAGCACTTGAACCTCACCGTGGTGGCGGTGGTGGTGATTAGTGGTGGTTGGTAGCTGGTGATAGGAGGTGATGATTGGGATAACTATAGTAACTTATGGTGATGACCGATTGATATGAATAAGGAGACAACACATAGTGATCTATTGCAATTGCCAAATGGGCCAAGCACAAGATCAAGGGCCAAGAAGTTTAAAGAAGCTCTTAGTGGATTGATCCATCAAATGTGGGCTAATCATGAAGACATCAAGCCCAAATTTATTCATAATCAGAATTTAGTCAATGTCATCAATGCAAGAGAGGTTGAGTGGAATGAGTAGCAATTTTCAATGTCAATTAATGCTTAGTGGGGCTGAAAGCATTTTCAATGTTATTAATGCTTAGTGGGGTTGATTCACATTTCCAACGTCATTAATGTTTAGTGGGCTGATTAGAGTCTTTTCTTTTTCCAAGTTGTCAACTTTAAATTAGTGTCTTTTTATTTGCTAGTCTTTTCCTATTCTTGGAGGGATGTTCCAAGTATAAATAAGGGAGGATATAACTCTTGTATTCAGATTTTGAAGTTATAATATAATAGAGAGGTTTCTTCTCTTTGGTTCTTATCTAGAACTCTGAACTTATCGAGAAGTTTGTTCTTGTGGCGTTCAAACCAGACTTATCACTCACCTTCTTCTTTCTTGAGTGTGGCGTCTTTATCCTTCTTATACCTTTGGTTCTTATCTTCTATAGATAACGGGTCAAGGTTCTTTATTTCTTGTTTTAAATTTCTGATTGTAGAAACGATCCTAACTAAATTGGTCTTGGGTCTCACTATTCTTGATGAGGTTCATATCACCGATGGCGTTGCTGGTAGCTACCTGGCAAGCTCAGTGTTAGTGACGATGGCAACAATGGGTGATAAGGTGGTCAACGATTGACGAAGACAGTGGCTGGTTAATGGCAAGGGCTAACTCTTATGTTCCCAACAAAGTTCGTAGGAGAAGATCATGTAGTTACATTTGGGATGAGAGGAATGTGACTTTTGATATCTGATCCTATCAATTTTTTGTGACATGATAATATGAGATAACATAAGAAGCTTATGATCATATCTTATTAGCTCACGAAATAATTGATAAAAATGGTATCTTGGACCAGACTTCACAACCCAATACATATAGGATGGTCTATAAAGGCCTATTAAGGGATCACTGAATCCTTAAATGAGCACTTGAACCTCATCGTAAAGGATCTCTCATCCCCTTGTACGGCTCACCACTTATGTGTAGTGGTACGGATCCTCACTCATAATAGTGAGGCGATGGGCAAAAAGCGGTTAGGCTCACACTTTCTTTCATATCATCAAGAAATATGTCCCACCTGTATAAACCCTTACTTTTCCCATTGAAAAGGCATCTTACATCCATCAATTTCATGAGTTATTACTCTGTTGAAATTTAGAGCTATCGTTACATATTCCTCCTATCTCAACCCTACTTGAGATAGCACCTATGATGACTTTTTCTAAGCTTTGGTCTATACCAGTACTACTTTGAGTACCCATACAATGAGATACTTTACCCCTTGAAATATTCATACTTATTTCTAACTCCACAACAACTCAAGCAGGATACAATAGCATTTTTATCTTGACCTCTAAGCAGGCCCATAATTTCATAAGGACAATGGTTTCAATCAATAAGAAGATGAAGTGAAAATAAAAGATGGCTAAATAATCACACAAAAAGGGGATGAATTGTGTGTTACTTCTTTTGTAAGAAATAATACAAAATACAACCCTTTTATAACACCTTCAACCAAAAACGAAATTCACAGAGTATTAAACTTTTCCCAACCCTAAAAAAAATTAAAACATGTCCAATAACATTGAATTCAGAGATTAAACAGCGGAATCAAAATTAAAAGGAAAAAGAGAAGAAATCAATGTTTATGCCAACAACTTTCAAGAAAACATGCAAGAACGAAATCAAATTGAAAACTATCAATTTCTATCCCTTAAACAGATTCAAAATAACATATACAATGAATCAAAATAAAATCAAAGAGATAAAGGTTAGGAAGAGTCACACCGGAATATATCGTGGTTCACTCTCTAACCACTTAAGAGTTATCTAAACTGACATCGATTCATCCACTATCATCATGCTTTTAACAAGTGCTTGAAGAAATCTTTTCACAACTGAAATTTTACAAGTCTATGACTAGACCTTGATCACACTCAACCTAAGCCCTTAAGATTATTGCAATTGTCTCATCAACAATTACAACAATAGAATTCATCCAAACAAATTTAGGGTAACCTCCCCTTATTCAATTCCAACAGAAAGAATGGAAAAAGATAGAGAAACGAGAAAGTAATTGAGAATTTCCTCAAGTATATATATGCAAAAGTAGCTCAATCGAGGTCAATTCTGAACTATGTCTGTTCTTATATTTTCTAATGTTAATTCTTGTTTAGAAACACTAAGAATATGTTTATATAGGTGTCCTATCAAGTTACTAACCGTTGGACATCTAAAATTTCAAATTACTTAAGCTTTAAGTCACTTAAAACAGGGAGTAATCGATTACTTTTCGGGTAATATTTGATTACTTCTTCAAAGATATAAAGTATTCAATTACTGTTCATCAGGTAATCGATTACTTCTTCAAAGAACCCAGATAATCGATTAATTTTCAAAAGTATTCGATTACTTCATAATAGAAACTTAGTTTTCAGCCGTCATTTCGAATTTAATGAATCTAAGTGATTTCTAGTGATATCTAGCATGTGTATGATGTCTCACACTTATATAACAACTCTTGATGTGTGTGTGATCTTGTATCCATAATCAAAGTATATATGTCACTAATGCATGAGTTTATTATCTATTAATGCTATCTTCAAGGCAAAACTCAATAAACTCATTTCTACAATTTCTAAAGACTTTAAAATAACTATTACAAATAGTAAGTCTAAGTCTTCTTTGGTCTTCACTTTGTCTTCAATCTTTGAGCCTTCTAATACTTCTTTTAAACTTGAAATACTTTAACTTCTACCTTGATTTTGCACATTTGAGTATCCTTATAAACTTTGCACTTTGCTTTGGTCTTTTAGTACCATTTCTGACTTGTTGCCATGTCTTCCATTGATGGCATCCATGTTGAGCTATCTTGCTCCATCGTAGATGCTTTGTTATCACATAGTCTTCATGACTACGATTCAACATGGAGAGTTATTATATCAACGTCCAAGCCATTGCTAAAGCAAACAAGGGAATATATCTTGTTCAATTTCTCTGTACTTGTTGCTTTAGATTCTAGTTAAGGTACACACTTAATAACTTCTATACAGTCTGTATTATTTTTGGGTATTTTTTTTTATACCATTTTGTGAGTATTCTAAATCTATATCTGAATTACGGAATAGAGTAATTAATTTTTATTAATTGCCTACAAGAAACATAATAATTCGTTGATTTTTCTTATTGTGAGTGCCCAAACCATAATTATTAAGAAATATTTAATTATTTTTTGCTAAATACTTTTAATTATTTAAAGAAGTAAGCATTACATGATTTAAAATTTAAAATTACAAAAAATACTTTAAAATTTTAATATATATATATATATATATATATATATATAATGAAGTTTATTTAAAAAAATATGTTAAAATTTAAGTATTTAACATATAATACTTACATAATTAGTATTTTTCATTCAAAATACACATTCAGTTGTTTTTTTTTTAATTCCATAAAGATTTTCTTTCTATTTTAAGCTGATACCCGTTTTTGGTTTTTGAAATAATCGAGGGCATAAATTGCGTTCGAACCGGACATTTGAAAGTGTACATGGAAAATATTTATGATTTAAGTTAAGGGAAATCATATTCTCCTTCTACATGAGAGTAAAACTTATTCCTACACAAATTCGTTATCCGTGCCAATTAATTTTTCTCTTCTTTTTTAATATAAAATGTGGGACCCACATTTAACTTATCTCTACTTTTTTTCTCTCCTACTATCCTACAACATAAGAAAATATGAACCCTTAAGTTAAAGGGTTAAAGTTTTCTTATATTGCTGCAAAGTAAAACTTTTTTGCAGCACACAAAATTAGTGGTGAGGTCTATAATTGATTAAAAAAAAGAAAAAAGAAAATAAAGTGATGTGATATTTTTTATGTGTGCTGCAAATTTGTTTTACTTGCAGTTACATAAGAAAACTTTAACCCTAAGTTAAAAGAAACAATTAAACTGAAACTAATTAACACGATTCAATATTTAAAATAATGAGTTTTTAATTAATAATTAATTTTAAGAAAATTTTATAATTAAAATATATATTCAAAAGAAAATATATACTTAGTTATATAACCCATTATCAAGGCGGAGTTTTATTGTTCTACATACATTTTCTTGATCACAATACGTCAATATCTACGCATGAACTGAATTTTAATTTATTTTTTCAATTTGGAATAACTATGTGTAAATAACTATTTCACCCAAAAATTTAAGTGGGTAAGTGATGAGCTTTCAATAGTTTTATGGTTATATCTTTCTAAGATATTCTGTAACTCTTAATGGTTTTTATATTTGTTTCTTAATACTATGTAAAATAGATAGAAATCAATCTTAAAATTAAGTTTTTTTTTTGTGTGTGAAGTTTAATCATTTTTTAATGGGGAGAGTTATATTTATAAATTTTTTATTTATAAATTGTTACAAACTACACTATGTTCTCCTGAGAAAACACTATGTTCTCCTAGAGGTACATGATATAATTTGCAAAAATTCATAAAAAAAATTTGTAAACGAATAATTCCCCTTCTTTAATACATATCATTCTATGTGCTCCAATCTTTGACAGCTATACTATATACAATAATAATATATTTATTTGCCTGTGCAGATCAAATAGCTTACCTTATGAAGGATGCTATAAATGACCGATCTTGAATGAATCGAAGAATCATATTCATTCATTCATTAATTTGTCCTGCTCTATGCATGCATTTATTTCTCTTTTCTTCCTATCTGGATTCCCGCCCGTACGGTTAATTTAACCTTCTCTTTCCTCTCTATCAATTATAGCATATTGGTACATGTCGTGGTGAGCATGCAGACGTCAACATCATTTTTCCTTCCAATTAAAGGTTCCCCAAACTAAACGCAAGCGGTAATTGAGCACTTCATTTTAATTTGGTTTAATATTTGTGAATTTTAATTAAGTTACATCCTTTTTGTGTCATATTTTAAACATAATCGAATTTTTGACATCAACATTATTAGGCTATTTGTATCTTTGGTTTATTAGTTCAAAGTAATGTTAATTGTAATCCCTTTCCTAGTAACAATTTTATATTTGGTGAGGAATTAAAAGTAAGAGTTTGTTCTCACTTAATTAACACTAGAGATAAGATATTTTTACTACTTATTTTTTCTACTATCATTCCACTATCATTCTAATTTTCATTGAATTAGAAAAAAAATTAAATGAAGAGAGAGAAAAAAGAAAAACAAATTTTGAATCAATGGTGATTAATTAGAATGATAGTAAAAAAAATTGGTAATAAGAATATCTTATCTCTTAACACTAACGTATTTTCTCTGCAAATGTATACCTATAATAATTACATAAATAATTTTTAACTAACACAAATGTCAGAGTTTGTTTTCTCCAATATATACTCAAGAATACTGTGTCATTAATTAACGATATAAATGACATTATGAGAGTGTAAATAATAAACTGTAATGTGGCTTCGTGGACCTTCTACATTATTGCGTACGATTGTTCTCGTTCAACCACTTCAAATTTCATGCATATTTTATTTTCATTCAGCGTGCATGTGGCATTCAGAGAGCTTTTACCTTTTTAACATCACCATCACTCTTTTTAACCTCTTGATTATATTTCTCATAAACAATTATTTCAAAAGTATAAATTTTTAAATAAAAATTCATAAATAATTCTATTATAGTTCTTAATTAATGGGTCTTTTCGTATAAGATTCTGTTAGACTTAGTAGAGTACTATAATTCAATTTTGAGAAAAGTGTTTCTCCTTTTAAATGACACAACTTATATCTTTTCACTCTCATAAAGAAGTGAGACTCACACCTTTATATTTTTTTGTCTATTCTCTCTCCTCCTTTATTTATCTTTTTCTCTCACTTAAAAAGACATAACTTTACATCTTTTAAAATGATACACACTTTTCCCTTCAATTTTTACTTAAAAGGATTGAAACAGTAAGAACTGAACCTCGAGACTATATATTTAGTGATAGAAACTTAAATATCATACCATAAATTAATTATCTAAGATATTTAACTATTAAATAAAGATATATAAATAAGTTTACTATAACTTTTAGGGAAATTTTCAAAAACCCCTATAAATTTCTTCAGAATCACTTATCACCTCCCCAAAAATTTTAATCATTTACACCTTTATTTAATTTTTTTTTTATCACTTACTCCCCTAACTTGATTTTCCATCCAAGTTAAAGTTAACGGTGTTAATTTTTTAAAAAAAATACCAAAACTATCTTTAAAAAAAAAAATTAAACTCGACACCTTATTGCTAACAAGAGATAACACACTGCATATAGACTTTTCTTTCTTCACTATCGTTGGTGGATGTATCCAATGATATGCTGAAAACTACGTTTGCAACTCGATAACCATTTATCATTTGCGTCTCGATTTACGTGTTTGCAATACACTTCATTTGAATTGTTGATTGGGGTCGGTTATTGTCTTATATATATGGGTTTTATAATTCTCATGTAACATGAGAGTTGGAATTTTTCTACACACTTTTCGATTTTCGTGCTGATTTGGGTCCCACTTATAATTTTTTCTAACATATGGGTCCCACGTGTTTTTTATCTCTATGACATGAGATTTTCATTCTCATGTAAATTGAGAAAAAAAAATCCTATATATGTGGGGAAAACGAGTATCATGTAACATGATATAAAATTTTGTACCTACTGACCCATTGGTTTCCGCACCAGCATTTTATATTTTTTGTTTTTATTACATGTATGGGACCCACACGTATCTTTGTTTCAGTAGGAAAAATTATGTAGATTATGTTACATGATGGTAGCTTTACCCTATATATATATATAGAGAGAAAAAAAAATATGTGTCATTTTAAATGAAACACATTATATCCTTTCACTCTCACAAAGAGGTGAGACCCACATCTTTAAAACTTTTCCCACTCATTCTCTCTCTTATGATTTATCTCTTTCTCTCACTTAAAATGACACAATTTTATATCCTTTAAAATGATACACATTTCCCCCTATATATATATATATATATATATATATATATATATATATATATATTACATTGATCGCATTTGAATACCATTGATTTCATATCAGGTTTGTGATATGAAACTTCGTTTTATTCTTTGTTATAGAGAGAGAATACAAATCCCTCAAATACAACCAAATAGAATGAAGATTTACCAGTTCAAATCTTTGAGTCCTGTGTTTCTTTCAGAACCCGAATTATATAAGCACCTACCAGCTAATCAGAAGCAGGGGCGATGGAGCGTCAGAATGATTAGGGCTCCACTCCTCAATGACTATTTCTTGCCAGCAGTAAGGTCCAGTGTTGTGTGTTACTTTTCTTTAAGGGTAGTTTTGGTATTTTTTAAAAATATTAACTCCGTTAACTTTAACTTTTGATGGAAAATCAAGTTAGGGGGTAAGTAATAAAAAAAATTAAATTGGGGTGTAAATAATTAAAAAATTTGGAAAGGGAGTAAGTGATTTTGAAGAAACTTACAGGGTTTTTTTGTTAAGTTTTCCCTAACTTTTACTATCATTATCATAAATCATCACACCACCACTACCACTGCTATGACAAACCATCTCTTTAAGGTTAGTAAATCCCAGCCCAAAATCACATTTTCAATTTGCTTTACTTTGGTATATCTCTATACGTCAACGATTTCACCCCAACAATAGTAATAGAAACTCCAAGCAGGGTTATTATACTTGGCTACCACTATGTCACTGACAATATATAGCCATTCTCTTGGAGAGAGAAGTTTGTATGTGATTTGCGTATAGCATGCCAAGTTGTGAATTGCAAGGTCACTTATATATTGTGAGGGTGGCAATCCTCCATACTTGTTGGGTGATTGGATCTTGAATGTGTATCTGCCACAGAGATAAAAACATTCACTTAAATCATATCCATTCATGAAATCTCATAATCAATTGCATGAAATGGTGTGCTGGTCCACCCAAACTTAAGAGGCTAACATAAACATAGTTAGATTTTGTTGGGTATATTAATAATATAATCCAATAGTATGTTCACATATAAGCTCAATAGGTGAAAGCACGATTATTTGGGTCCATATGGGCTGGAGCCCAATAGTTTTCATTATATCTAGGGTTTCCTAAGCTGGAGGTAACACTGTTGAGCATTCCAAACTTGATGTCTCTTGGTGTAATACTTCAAGCACCTTTAAACCCTTCTCTCAACCTCATAACCTCCAACAGTCTTGAAGTATTAGTTTCGTGTATCAGATTTGAGCGAGTAAGGTGTCTATTCGAATATCTCATCGAGTGGAACTCATATTTTAAATCACTTTCGCGATTCGACAGAAGGATTTATCGAGATCTGAGTTTGAAGAAACTGGAGCCGCAACTTTTCGTTCCAGATCTGGAAAATTTTGGCCATTTTTAGAAAGTGAAACCTAATGGGCTTTCTTCTACTCGTCGAGACGATCGTTTTGAGTGGTCACTCGCCTTAAACGGAGATCGGACGAAGAAGATATGGTCGTTTGAAGTTTTAGGTACACTTTTATGCGAAAAAGAATATTCATGCGAAAAGGAATATTCCGAGGGAATATTCTGTTAGTTGGAGAATATTCTGTAGGGGACAATTTAAAAATCAGAAAATGTCCCGGTGAGTTTTTGGCAACAGGGGTAGTCCATCTTAAGGTTTTTGGGCGCTCCAGATCTGTGTTTGAGGTCTATTTTGGCAAATTCCAAGTCTACAGAGCAATTTGATGAAAGTTGGAGCCTTTGCTTTAATTTGCGAAGTCTGAGAGAACTACAAGGTGCACTCTTTCAAACTCTTAGCTCTGATTAAAATGCCTAAATATAGCTCCTATGATATTATGAAATAAAATCATTTGATGTTATTGAATTTTATGGGTTGAAATTACATGTTCAATTTGGCATAGAAGAACATGAAATATTCCATAATGTATTAAATGATTTTGCATTTACCATTGAAAATTGTGGATTAATATCAATGGAACAAAGATGGATATTTTTGTAGGGATTACTTGTTAAATTCTCTAAATATTCATCTAGATATGACTTGTAGTGAATATAAGACGATGAAAAAGATATGAAATCACTAGAATGCTTAGTTCCAAAACAAGAGGGGATCTCCAAAGCTCTCGTAGCAGAGAAGTTCTTTGAATTCAAATTTAATATGAATTCAGTTAATTAAACTTGAGAACATAAAGAACAAGCTAAAAGATGATAAATCTGATATGTCTAATAATCTTTTTGTCGATCTTGCATTGAGTAAACTACCTGCTGAATGGAGTTCTTTCAAGACTGAAAGAACAAAGTGAACTGGATAAATTAAAGAGGTTTATTTATATTTAGGATCAAAACTATTCTAGGAAGAGTTTGGAACAAATAGGACAATAAGAGTTAATTGCCTACTTAGTTTCACATTCCAATAAACCTCAGAAGAAGTCCAAGTCACCAAAAGGTGAATCATCTTAATAGTTAGAGGCCAAAAAGACTATCTTCAAAAGAAGAAGAAGGACAAGTGCCATAATTGTGAAAAGTGGGATCACTGGGCAGCAGAGTGTAAGCTACCAAATAAGTTAAAAAAAAAACACACCACAAAATGAGGCTAATATGTTAACTAATGAACCTGAGCCTCAAGCTTTCATTGGAATGATGAAGAATGGAAAGGTCAGTGTCTCTTCTGAGTGAGTGGTGGTACAAATGATAGGAGCGGTGCTACCTGTCATACTACAAATGATAGGAATTTACTCACTAAGGTCATAGAAGTGAAAGACACAGTGAAAAATTGCAGTGGTAGTGAGACAGATGTAACTCATGTTGGAACTGCAAATTTGGTGCTTTCTTTAAGTAAATTACTAACTCTAAAATTAGTTAGAGTAGTACATTTACTTAAAAGGAAATTTATATATTTGCTTGATAAAGATGATATGTATTTCTCAACTATAATTTTGGTGTTTTCTTCTAGTAAACTACTAACTCTAAAACAAGTTAGAGTAGTACTTTTACTTAAAAGGAAATTGGTATCTTTGCTTGATAAAGCTTGTATGCCTTTCTCAATTATGAATGGTAGAGTAAATTTATTTGTTAACTCTTGTTATTTTGGTTGTGCATTCATGATTAATGGTATGTATAGATTGAGTTTAGATACTGTGAGCATAAACCATGTCAGTTCAACTTTGATTAATACAAAGTTGTTACATAATAGACTTGGACATGTGAACTACAGGAAAATGCAACATCTAGCTAAAACTCTTGATACTCCATTAAATGCTTCTATTCGATTTGACAAATGTGAAGTATGTGCACAAACTAAGATCACTAGAAAACTTGTTAAGTCGGTTTCTAAAAGCACACAACTTCTTGATCTGATACATTCTGACCTTTGCCACTTTAGAAATTATATTACTAGAGGTGGTTAGAAGTACTTAATAACATTCGTAGACAATTTTTCTAGATATTGTCATGTCTATCTATTGAAATCGAAAGATGAAGTTTTTAAAAGGTTCTAGATTTTTAAGTCAAGAGTAGAAAATCAACTCAGCTTGAAATTAAGAGGTTTAGGAGTGATAGAGGAGGAGAGTACACAATGACAGGGTTCAAGGAATTTTTGCGCTTCGAAGGGCATAATACTGGAAACCACTGCTCCTTACTCACCCCAATCAAATGGTGTTGCTAAGCGCAAGAATAGGACATTAATTGAAATGTTAAACTCTATGTTACTTACAGCTAGCATGCCTTCCTCCTATTGGGGAGAAGCAGTTCTAACTGCCAATCACATCCTGAACAGGTTGCCGCACTCTAAGTTGTCTATGACTCCTTATGAGATATGGCATAAGCGCTCTTGTAGATATGATACTCTTAAGACTTGGGGATGTATTGCTTATGTAAGAATACAAGATCCTAAGAGACATAAGGTGGGACCTATATAGAACCATTACTTGTGTATATCTAGGAAGTGTGGAAGACAGTGCTGCAAATAGATTTTTAGATCTATTTACAACTACAGTGATAGATTCCAGAGATGCATAAATCTTTGAGAATAAGTTTATCAAAGATCATGACTTGAGTCTTTCCGGATCTGCAGATATGATTTTAGAATCTCCTATAGAATCTGAAGCAAGCCCTTCTGACACTTACCCCACATAACTGGTTGTTGAATCAGTTCCAGATAGAGTATCTACAAGAGAGAGAGAGAGTTCCTAAATACTTTGGCGAGGACTTTGTCACTTACCATCTAGAGGATGATCCATTCTCCTATCAGGAAGCAATGAGATCTAGGGAATCTCTACTGTGGGCGGAAGCCATAGATGATGGAATGAGTTCTCCGATGCATAATCATACTTGACTGCTAGTCAATTTACCAAAAGGGGCTAAGGCTATAGGTTATAAGTTGGTAGTGAAGAAGAAACTGAATAGTGATGGATCGATAGCCAGATACAAAGCACATTTTGTAGCTAAAGGCTATAGACAACAAAGTGAAGTAGACTATTTTGGTGTCAACTCACCTGTGTGTTATCCATCAACTATAAGAATTCTTCTTGCTTTGACATCTATTGAACACTATGTAGTGCATGACATGGATGTAAAGACAACTAGTGGATGACATGTTAATTCTTGGTTTTTGATCATTCTGTAGTGAGTGACATGAAAGCTAATTTAGCTAAAGAATTTGACATGAAAGATATTGGTATTGCAAATACCATTCTTGATATGAAAGTAAGCTTTGATAGGCAAGTTATCTCCCTTAGCCAGACTCATTATATTGAGCAGCTACTTTCTACATGGGGATACAGTGAGTGCAAACTGAGTGAGACACCATGTGATTATAATAATAGACTGAGTCCTCATGAAGGGACCAGTGTGGATCAGTTAAAGTATTCAAAACTAATTGGTAGTCTCATATATGTTGCAAGTTGCACTAGACCTGACATAGCCTTTACAGTTGGCATGCTGAGTCATTTCACTAGTAATCCTAGTAAAGAGCATTAGGATGCCCTCGATAGGCTGATGCGATATCTTAAAGGTAGTAAAGATTATGCTCTACACTACTCTGGTTATCCTTTAATTGTTGATTAATATTCTGATACGTCATGGTGTTCAGAAATCAGAAATAGTAAGTTCACCAGTGGATATGTATTCACTTTGGGTGGAGCTACTATCGCTTGGAAATCCAAAAGATAGACTTGTATTGCATTGTCGTCTATGGAATCAAAACTTTTTGCTTTAACTTTTGCCGGCGAAGAGGCAAAGTGGATAAAGAATCTGATAATGGATATTCCTTTGACTCGGCCAAAGATTAATTCTTTAAGCCTATTTTGTGATAATCAAGCAGCTGTCCAAGTTGTTAAAAATGCTCTCTTTAATTCAAAGAGAAGACATATAAGATTGAGACATGAGTTGTTGAATTATCTGGGAAAACAAGGAGTTATCACCTTGATCGATGTGAGATCGAAGGATAACTTGGCTAATGCTCTCACAAAAGATATGCCTAAAGATCGATTATTCAAAATAGTGGGGGAAATGAGGTTAAAGACTATATAGACAGGTCTTAATTACCATTTACTTACCTTTTAATTGTGTGTTTTGAATTATCGAATCTTTCTTTTGTTGGCCAAAATGATAAGCATTGTTTATATGTTTCATCGATGTTCATAGTTGCTGATTAATTTGAAAAGGGTAAGTTGTCTCATTCCAAACTTGATGAAGATAACTTAAACCTGATTCAAAGGTTCTACCTGGGAAACTTGTGTCATTCCAAACTTGATGATACAATCTAACCTGGTTGGACCATCCTTTTGGTTAAATGATCTCATTCCAAACTTGATGCTAGATTATTTGACTTTGAGGAACCAGTAATTGTGACATTCCAAATTGAACGCGCATGGTGAAATCTGATTGAGCTCCAAGGAGATGAAAGCACCAATGTTAGGATAGCGGATCCTAAATCGATATCTCAATGCAGAAATAGAAGAACCAAAGAGATCAGAGAAAATCAATTGAAAAGTTTCTGTATATTCCAGTCCTCTTCATTGTGACACCTAATCGGGCATATAAGCCACGTTTCCTAACAATGTGCTAACAGAAAGTAAGCAATAGACACCTTGCAATGACTCACACATGAGTCATACTATCAGCAGTAACCACTCAAACCAAGTGGCCCAATACAAATAACAGTAGTGTATTTTATCAACTGGAATTAAAGCATAAAAGCTACAAACAGTAGTATTCTTTATTGGGCTGTCTAAACCACATAGTCTTTGGTCCAGGCAGGAGCTCCAGCTCTTCTCTTCATCTTGGGTCCATCATTCATAACAGTCATGTTCTTAATTGAAACTTGACATCACATGACTAGATTATTGCAAGTAACTTGACTATTGGTTTTGTTCATTGAAACCAGACAATAGTTATTCTCTTACAAGTAAACTTAAGTTGATGACTCTTTGCAAAACAATCTGTTTAGGCCTTGTTCATAATTTATGAAACTGGCTTAATGCTTATGAACATAATATTGCGATGCTTTATGACATTAATATATGTTCTTCTTTTCCTGATGATATGATGCTAAGTTCTTTTAGTAGAACTAGACATCTTTGGTATATTATTCAACTGATTGAATTCATAATAATATGAAATTCATACTTGATATTCTACAGAGGATGGCAGAGATGGATGAGATCTTAATGAGAGGGATCTTGACTAAGATCACCTCCTTGATGAATGAATATATCATTTAGAGTATGTGAGGACTTGACAGTTCACCCGCTATTGCCCATTTTGGTGGAGTCCATTTATTTGAGACTTACATTTTGCAACTTTAATTTATGAACATTGTTGATTGTGAACTGATTTTGAGACTTATTTTGGATGTTGGGATTTGGATGAGTTTAGATTGAATCTAAAACTCCAAATATTTACTTTGGTATGTTGGTCTCAGAACAGATTCATGATAATGATGATTTATTTATTTAGATTGAAAATGGCTATTGAGTTTAATGTTTTACAGTTAAAACTCTTTGATTGATCTGAATTAGTTGTCTTGGACTGGATATCAATGATTCATATTTGTTTGAACATTACATTGATCACTCTATTGGATTGTGCTATATGGTGAACATAGGAGGAGATTGTTGGGTATATTAATAATATAATCCAATAGTATGTTCACATATAAGCTCAATAGGTGAAAGCATGGTTATTTGAGTCCATATGGGCTGGAGCCCAATAGCTTGCATTATATCTAGGGTTTCCTAAGCTAGAGGTAACACTGTTGAGCATTCCAAACTTGATGTCTCTTGGTGTAATACTTCAAGCATCTCTAAACCCTTCTCTCTCAGCCTCATAACCTCCAACATACCAAACATGCTATACAGATATACTATCCGCAAGTAAAGCTTGCCCCTCAGCCACTGCATGTTTGTTTGATTTAGAAATGTTTGAATTGGGCCAGTCATCAAGAACACCAGTTTGGACATTGGACATATAACTTGAGTTCATTAGGCTGCATTGGTCCACTTTATACAACTGTTCTATAGCACTTCCACGAACGCATATGACCATGCATTATAGATCTTTTTCTTCCAGTTAATTTCCAAAAAATATATTTTTCTGTTAATAACTTGTATAACAAGTGCCCTCTGACTATGATGTCATTATATGTGTGCTAAAGGGTTTTTTTATTTTATTTGTCAATTTATAGTCATTTATGAAGGATTTATATTCAAATTATACCTCGTAAATATCACCAAACTGGTAAATCAATTGGTAGAGGTTATTTCTGACTCCTGAATATGCAGTTGTAATAAGGTTTGACTAGTGAATATGCAGTGGTAGCAAGGATTTATTTGTATTACAAAAAAAAAAAAAAAAAAAGGATTTATTTGAGAGAGTTTTTTCATCTTTATAATCTTACGTGATTTAAAGCGGACTGATTAAATAATTGATAAATCAGTATAAAAATAAAAAATAAAAAACATTATTGGTTGAATATTTTCAACATCTATAATTATTTTTTGGGTGCAAAACATTTTACAAATTAATAAACAAAATGTCGAAGTTAAAGATAACAAATAATAGGGGAAAAATTAATTAATTAAAATTTAAATAAAAAATTACGAATTTATTGCTGTTTTGAAACTATTTATGCATGTATTGCAGTGTTATCCGGATTGGCATCACCAGTCACGCTTAAGTTAGGCATCACACACGAGACACTTAGACCTAATTTAGGCGTGATTCGTTTGGTGTTGACACGTGTCACAAAAAGTTAACAATTTAACGTAAAATTTTGGAAGACCATAATTTTTTACTCAGGTATTTTTTTTTTATTTCTCATAACTTTTCGATATCCACGCAATGATATTTCATTTGGCTTATTTTATCTCTCACAAACATAGTTCGAATTTGTAACAATGGTATTATAAGAGCATTTAAACCCAAAAGCCTTTGAGTTATTTTCAAACCTACACCAAGCATAATCTTCTTTTTAAAAAAGAGTAAATATTTTTTTTCGTCCTCAAGAGAAAACACAAGATCCATTTTAATCCCTTAAAAAAAAGTCGGTTTGAGGTCCCTCAGAAATTCAAAATAAATCTAATTAATTGAAATCGCGGTCCCTTAGAAATTCAAATAAGCCACATGTAATTTTTTTGGCTTGGAAGTCTAAAGCAGGTGATTTTTTTTATCGGAAAACAGTTTCTCCTTTAACAGGAGAGTTGTTTTCTCATGTCAGTGAGAGTTCATTTTCCGTGCAATATTTTTTTTATTTTTTTGTCTTTTGTTTATGGTGGGACTCATTAAAATTATGTGTGTGTAGGAGATTTTCTAACCTCATGTTAAATGAGAGATGTAAAGCCCTTTTTTATTTGACATAACTTTTTGATATCTACGCACTGAAAAATTTTCTGAGAATTATTTCTTAATGTTAGGAAGTAAAATATTTAAATAAAATTATTCACAAAGATGAAATATGCCAAAGGGACATCCAATTGCAGGCTTTTCATGGGACTCATACATTCTTTTTGTGGACTTTATGCTCTGAAACATGCTTTGATAAGAGGGTTATAAGTGCTATATATGTTTGTAATAATGCATTCTTTGGCGTTTATAATAGTATAATTCACCTCAAACCCTCTTATCAAAGCATGTTTCACATCACAAAAACATATTTTTAATGGAATATATCAAAAGTTTTGTATTTTTTAATGCAACTTAAAAAATATTATATTCTGTTTGCCAAAAAAAAACATTATATTCTCACCAACCTCTCACACTTTTATATTGTGGCATTTTCTTTTCTCACAATATTATACACTATTATTTTTCAAACACTTGGTAGCAAGTATATATTTTTAATATGACATTAAGTATTCTTATTTATAAATAGACTAATCCACTTTAATGTCATCATTAATTTCAGACCACAACTTACAAGATAAAGTCTTATTGTTGCAAATTCAAACTGTGTTTGTGAGGGAAAAATAGGCCAAATGAAGTGTCATTACGTAGATCTCGAAAAGTTATGTGGAATCAAAAAAAAGAATTACTTTTTTGATACCCGAGTCAAAAGTTATGTTTACGGTTAAATTATTAATTTTTTGTGCGACGTGTCAACACCTGATGAGTCACGCCTAAATTAGGTGTGAGTGCCTCGTGGGTGACGCCTAACTTAGGCGTGATTGGTGACGCCCAATCCGCGCGTGACATACTGCAATACAAGCGTAAATAGTTTCACAACAGTAATAAATTTATAATTAGTTATTTAAATTGTAATAAATTAATTTTTTTGTCCAAATAATAGTTTATAACTATTAACTTCATTAATCGCCATAAAAAGCAAATTTACTATAATTTACAAATTGCAATTGTCCCAAATTGAATATCCATGACAGTTTTATGCCACCTTAGAAGGAACAACAACTAGTGCTCTGCTGTTGACTGAGAAGTGAGAAGTCATTCCACATGTTTACACATATACAATCAAATTCATCCCTTCACTATTGTGTGATGGATTTGCTATTATGAGCAGCAAGCTTTGTTGTAGCAAGCAGAAAAAAAATGGTGCATAAGAACTGAGCTGTTATGAGTTTCTATAACAGATAGGACTAGAAGGAAAAACGCGTGTACAATTTAACACCATTGGCTCAGAGAGTTACTCGGAAGCGCAATGTTAGCATTCCCTCTAAATTGGTCCATTT
This sequence comes from Gastrolobium bilobum, assembly GCF_033153095.1. Lineage (NCBI taxonomy): Eukaryota > Viridiplantae > Streptophyta > Magnoliopsida > Fabales > Fabaceae > Gastrolobium > Gastrolobium bilobum. The sequence goes on from NW_026898999.1 coordinate 193,258, forward strand.
TGCACTTTTTTGCCACAAAGCACCCCTTCATTCAGTTGTTGCCTATAGATTCTGTTTGCACCCCACAAACCATTCTCCACCACCCTTCACCGTCATAGTAGCAGCCACCATCATCATCTCCATTCACCCACCGCCGCCACAACCACCATCGCCATAACTTCCTACTTTCTCTCTCTCTCTCTCTCTCTCTCTCTCTCTTCATAAGCTCAAAAGAAGGATTTTTTATTTTCATAGTTGTTAGGTATTTTTCTTTACTGAAGATTGCTTGACAAGGAACAACTGAGGAACCCCATTTTACAAAAAGGGAGAGAAAGTTATATATACTTCATTTTGCATGCATGCATAGTTATATACATACGTATGGAGAGAAAACAGAAGAAAAGACATACCAGAATATATCTCTAACAAGAAGAAGTTGAACTAGTGTATATATTTTTGCAAGGGAAAAAAAAAAAATTGGAGCTTGAGATGGAGCATATGACAAGAGTTAATGATGCTGCAAATGATGAAAACGGGTTACTCGCAATGATTGGAAGTAGCGAAGGAGGCAATGGTGGTGGTGGTGAGGGTGGTGGTGGTGATGGTGGTGGCCGTGTGGATGATGTTGCTCTGAAGAAGGGTCCTTGGACAACCGCAGAGGATGCTATTCTGATAGATTATGTAACAAAACATGGTGAAGGGAATTGGAATGCAGTGCAGAGGAATACAGGGTTGGCTCGATGTGGCAAGAGTTGTAGGCTCAGATGGGCTAACCATTTGCGACCCAATTTAAAGAAAGGTGCTTTCTCCCCTGAAGAAGAGAAACTCATTGTTGACCTTCATGCACAGTTTGGCAACAAATGGGCTCGAATGGCTGCTTTGGTATGCATTTTTCATAAATAGATTAAAAAAAAACAATTTTTTTCTTCATTTTCTCTATCTTTGGTCTCTAGAGGACGAGTCTTGGAACAGCGACAAGTTACTCTCACTCATGATCTTCTGACGAGAAGATCATGAGTGAGTGAGAGTTGAGAAAATAATCTCTTTGCAAATATGATCGATCCTCGTCCTTACCCTCGCAAAGTCGAGGAGCTTTGTATAAAGGGATTTGATGTTTTTTTTTTTTCTCTATGTTAGCTTTTTGTTTCTATTTTTATGCTTTGAACCACCTTTGAGTTTTAAAGTTTGAACACCTGATTTTATTTTTGTTTTGTTTTGTTGTAGTTACCTGGGAGAACAGACAATGAAATCAAGAACTATTGGAACACAAGGATCAAGCGCCGCCAAAGACAAGGACTTCCTCTGTATTCAGATGACCATGATCATCCCACAACACCAACCACACCCACTACCCCTTCAACCCCACCAGGATCAAACCCAAACACTGCCCCAAAGTTTGAGTTTTTTCATCAGAACCACCATCATAACCCTTTGTCTCCAACAGCAAACCTTCGTTCTCCTCTCTCTTCATCATCATTCCAACAAAGACCACACTCTTATTCCCCTTACACTTTCTTGGACCCTGCACCTTTACCTTTGTCCTCATCTTCACCTTCCCCTCTCTCCTTCACTTTCCAAAGACCTGCACCATTGCTAAGTAACCCACTTCGCTTCAAGCGTTACCGTCCCTCTTCAAGCCACAACGTTCAGTTTCCTTCTATCAATGATCATCCAATCACAACCCAGTTGCATGATGTTGATGGATTCAGGTTCCCAGTTCAGCACAACACAAGTTTTTCTCAGTATTTTCAGACCCCATTATTAGATTCCGATCGAGGGGTTTCTTCTTCCTCTTCAGCTTTCCAAAACAAGTCGGAGTTCCCTTCAAACCAATTTTCAAAACCAACACAAGAGCCAGATACTAAGCTTGATAATCAGTTCAATGATCATGCTTTCCATAACAGTAGTGGGATGCTTGGGGATCTGCTATTGGAAGCTCAAGCATTGGCATCTGGCCAAAATTCAAAGAAACGAAGTTACTTGAGTTTGAATGAAGGAAATGATGTGTTTGATGGATGCCAAAGCTTTGACGACTTTCCACTTAGCTCTTTTTATTGGTCTTCTACTTCTACTTCAGGTTGATTATTGTATTGGTTTATTGGTAGATAATTGCTTTGCAAATCCTGTTTCCATTTTGTTTTATAATTACTCTGTTCTCAACATTTTCCTTATTATTTGGTGAATTTTCATTTAAGTTCTTCTAAATAATTTAATCTCCCACTCTATGTTAATTGGAACCATTTGAAAATAATCTAATGATAAAGAGAATTTTTTAAAAAAACATGTTAGAAAGTGTGCTACTAACATTTTTCTTTACTTGTTTATGTGGGTGTGCCCTGGAAGGTTTAGAGAGTTACTGCTTTGCATGAACATCAGGCATCAAATAATAAATGTTTTCTGCTTTCAGCTGAGTTTTATGCCATTAGTTATATAAAATCTAGTTCTCTTTATTGGGCATGAACTTTTTATTCTGCATTATTTGTCTTTTGACATAGTTCGAAATTAATGCAGTGTGAGACAGCATGCACTAATCAATAATTTGGCTCTGATATCAAATATAGAATAAGATTGCTTTAGTTTTGGCTTTTCATAATATTTTAGTCTCAACAATGCTTTTCTACCTTATATGTTCTGTATGATTCCATAAATTGATATTTAAATTGACCTGAAAAAGGGCATTTTTAGACCGAGTTTCAAAGTATATCCTAAAATTGGAATGAAATTGGTTGTATTTAGCGCTTCCTTTTAGCTGTATACAATTTCAATAGATAGTAGTCTTCTACATTTTGGAATATGAATAAATTACTTTATTAGGGGATAAAAAGGAGTATACTATTTTTGAGTTATAAGAGCAGATAATTACTTTATGCCAATTTATGTTATTATTAATTTCTCATAAGATTTTATCATTGATTCCATTTGCATGATCTATGTAGGACAAAAACCAAAGGAAGAAGCACCTGACATGAGCAGATTCACAAACGAGGACTTATCATCACTGCTTACTGTAATGCCTTCCACTACGCAGGGTCAGGATTGGCATAATAACAATGCACATGAAGTCTCTCATGTCCAATCTTCTGGAGGTGTCATAACAGATGACAATTTTGAACATGATATAAAGCCCTTGTTTCCTCTCACCAACACAACAAACCATAATGAAAACCAGGGTTGCTACTCTTGGGATAATCTATCTGGTCTCTGCTAAGGTTGATCCACGTTCAAATGGTGTCAAATTTGTGTACCAAGATAATTTTGGAAGCTATTTTATATTGTTAACGAGATTTCGTGTTTGATGCTAATGATGTCTATTGTTGTTTGATACCGTTAGAAAAGCCATTGTCTACATTGTATATACACCCTATAATTTAGGATATAAAAGGTTTATGATTGTTACCAAAAAAAAAAAAAAAAAAAAGGTTTATGATTGATATTGTAATTTCTATAATCAAGGGATTTGTACAAGTCATGTACGTTATCAATGAACATCCCCTTCACCCTTTCAACCGCAATTACACGCTTAAATTAAATCAATTACCTTCATTCTTCTACCAACATTTTGTTCACTCAATCTCATGATTTTATTGTACCTCCTATCTAGTCTCCAGAGCATGTGCTCAAACTTTTGATTTGAGTTGCACTTTTTTTGTTCATGTTCTGGATTGTAGTTCATAGTAATGCTTAGACATCTCATGTTCTATCTTTTACTAGCTAATAATTGTATTATATAATTTTTATTGATGGTTTTTCTAAACTTTCATGGTTTTATCTATGCTTAATAAACATGAGGATTTTGCATGCTTTCAATTAACTCATCAAATCGCATGTTGAGAATCTTTTCTCTGCAACTATCTCGAGCATTTCTTTTTTTTTTTTGGAAATAATAGGAAATTAAAACAAAAACACAACAAAAAGAAACTAGGCACAAAGCCTAGACCAGTGAACACCTATAGTGTCACCATACAGACTATCAATACAACCTAACGGTGGACTATCAAATTCCTGAATTACCCAAGAGAAACCATAAGAGTAAGAGGCTAGAAAGTCTGCTACTCTATTTCCTTCACGGTTAATGTGAGACATATAAATCTGTCAATCTCACTGCATCAAATTTCGAATACGATTCACCAAATTAGCCGCAGGGTAATCATGGTGGCACCCATTTGTAATGAGCTGTTGAGCTGAAAGAGAATCTCCTTCGAGCCAAACTTGCCTAAAACCTTTATCCCAAGCTAGCTCCAAACCAACCAAGCAAGCCCATAACTCAGCATGCAAAACTGTACCTGAGCCTAAATTTTTACAGAATCCGACGATCCAAATTCCTGAGGCATCGCGAAAAACTCCTCCACACCCAGTCCTAGTACCATTAGCATCACATGCACCATCAACATTAAGCTTAACCCAATCCACAGGAGGACAACACCAAGCAACCAATCTCTCTATTCGATTCCTTGGTTGATTGCCCACTCCAAAAACAGGGTTAGCTGCAAGAGCGACACTATCTCTGAAACCAATTGCTGAACGGACAAGTGAATAAGCATTCTGGCGATCACCTTCAAAAACCCAAGAATTCCTACATTTCCAAATTTTCCAGGCTAAGATTCCAAATAAAAGAGGCCAGTCCAACCCCATCCCCCAATCCTTTAAGCTGTCTAAATTAGAAATGATCCAATTGTGCAGGTTGAGGTTGAAAAATTCACGCTGATTTATATGAGGCATTATCATGCACCATACTTCCTTTGATAGTGGACAGTCGCGAATAGTATGAAGGATAGTTTCACTGGACTAATTACATCTAGGACACAGATCTGAAAGAGCCATATGACGGCGGAGTCTACAAACATTAGTCATCAGCTTCTCCCCTGCCATTAACCAAAGAAAAAAGCGAATTCTTTCCGGCCCCTACCATCTCCAAACACTTTCCCAAGGAAACTGTTGGATTGTAGTATCATTGATGGCTAATATTGCATATGCTGACTTAACAGTAAACTTGCCATCTGTCATTCCATTCCAAATTAAATGATCCTGGCCATCTTGACTAGAAGGAGGAAGAAAATTCATAAATCGATGCAGCACAGAATCTGGAAGCAATTGTCGAAGAGAATTCCATTTCCATTGCTCCAATTCATCCACGTAGTCCACCACCTTCTGAAGAGTATCACTAACAGAAAACTGAGAACCTGCATATGAGATCAAAGGACCACAATCGGGCAGCCAGCTATCAAGCCAGAACATAGTGGACTGACCATTGCCTAACTGCACCCGACTATGATCCATTATAATATCCCAATGACACGTAATTCCCTTCCAAAGCTGGGAGCTGCAGTTTGGAGCATGAATAATTGACGTCATGCCTGCCTCCACATTGTACTTAGCACGTAAGAACTTTGACCACAAGGCATCTGGATGAGCTACAAGGTTGAACCCAACCTTCATGATAAATGCTGAGTTCATTTCCCTCATACTCCGCAGTCCAAGGCCTCCATTTTTTTTATCCATGCAGATTTGCTTCCATGCCACAAGATGACAACGTCTAGAGTGTGGAGATGAACCCCAAACAAAATTTCGAATCTTCCTATCAATCTCTTCACAGGTGACTTGCGGTAATGAACAAACCTGCATTGGATATGATGGGATTGCTAATAACACTGCTTTAGATAATGTAACACGACCTGCTAGAGATAGACTGGCATGATTCCAAGCAACAATTCTAGAATTCATTCGATCCAAAACATAAGAGAAAGATGACTGACCCACTCGCTTATGATGCAAAGGAATTCCCAAGTATCTTCCAAGATCCGCAGTCAAAGAAAAACCAAGAAGCCCACTAAGATGGTTTGCTTGAGTATGACCCACATTCTGAGAAAAGAAAACTCTAGTCTTACTATGATTGACTCTTTGACCAGATGAATCACAAAATATATGTAAGGCTTGTTGAATTATTAACACTTGCTCTTGAGAAGCTTCTGCAAACAAAAGGAGATCGTCAGCAAAAAATAAGTGGGAAATTTGTGGAGCTCCCTTTTTAATCCTCACCGGCTTCCACCGCCTTTGATCCACTGCCTAAGAAATGAGATGGGCTAGTCTTTCCATACATAGGACAAAAAGATAAGGAGAAAGAGGATCTCCTTGTCTTAAGCCTCTAGTTGGCCGGAATTCTTCAGTACAAGCCCCATTCCAAAGAACATTCATAGTGCAAGATGAAACACACCACATAATTAGTCTTATCAAATTTCAGGAAGCCCTACAACATATAGGGTATCCTGAAGGAAATTCCAACTGATCCTATCGTATGCTTTCTCAAGATCAACCCCGATCGCCATCCAACCTTTTGATCCTCTCTTTTTCCTCATTGAATGGATTAGCTCTTGAGCAATTATGACATTATCCGTACCTTGTCTACCTCTGATAAAACTGCACTGATTAGGCATCACCAGCTTGTCCATCTGCAATTTTAAACGGTTAGCAATAATTTTTGTTACCGTTTTATAAATAACATTACACAAGCTAATTGGACAAAAATCCTTGAAAGTATGAGGATTCTCAAGTTTAGGAATCAAGCAAAGAAGAGTCTGATTCACTTCTTCTATACGACTAGGATCATTGAAGACTCCCTTTATGAAATTACAGACAGAGCTCTCCACTACATCCCATTGGCTTTGAAAAAATATGCTATGAAGACCATCAACACCAGGCGCTTTAAAAGGCCCCATTGAGAACACTACTCCTTTAATCTCTTGACTACTAGGGCAGCTCTCAAGAGCCATCATAACTCTCCTTTCCATTTCTGGGAATTTGTTCCTAATGGAAAAATTAGGCCGGAGAGGAATATCTTCCTTATATAAATTATCATAGTATTCCACTGACATACTCATGAGAAGAGATGAGTTAGCAATCCAATCCCCGACATCATTTTGAAGGGCATCAATCTTATTCCTCCTACGCCTGGCAACTGTTGCTGAATGGAAGAATTTAGTATTACGGTCACCAAACCGAATCCAGTCAGTTCTAGATCTTTGGTACCATGTAATCTCTTCTCTAAGTTAAATAGTATTCAACTGTTGCCAAATCTCTTTTTGCAGCCTCTCCAGAGAATGACAAGGATGTTTACTTAAGCTATAATTAATTCCTCGGAGGCGAGAATGAAGACTATTTATTAACTTCTCTTCCTCCTTGTAACAATCCTTATGCCAGGATGTGGCTTTCTCTCGAAAGTTTTCACTAGATGCTTTCCAATTGTGACCACCTGCCCAGCACCTCTTCACTAGATCAGAGAAAGAATTATGAGTCAACCAAGCCGCTGGAAAACAAAAAGGACGAGCCCCTCCATTACTAAAATTTGGTTGTCCATCCCAAAGAAGGATTGGACGATGATCAGAGTTATAAAAAGGAAGGTGAGAGATAACTCTGTTCGGAAATGACATGTTCCAGCTTTGATTTACACAAGCACGATCAAGTCTCTCCAAAAGATTACCTCTTCTCCAAGTAAAACTCGGACCTTGGTGCCCCAGATCACTAAGATGACAAGACATAAGACAATCTTGAAAATCCTGCATGCTCCTCCAATTGTGAACTGAACTTCCCCTCTTCTCCTCCGAGTGAATGTAAGTATTAAAATCACCCATAATGCACCATTCATTATTATTTTGCGGCTAAATATTCTCCAAAGCATCCCATAGAGCATGACGTTCTTGACGCCGAGGACTAGCATAAAGAAAGGTGAAAAATTTCTGCTTATGATAATTAAGTCAGCTTATCTTTCAATGAATAAACTGATGATCAGTATGCAGAACTTGGATATTCACTTCTGATGAATTCCAAAGAATTCATATGCCTCCTGAAAAACCAATTGGGTCAGAAATAAAATTTTTTGAGAACCCTAGGCTTTTAGCCACCTGCTTTGCACGCAGTCCACCAATACGGGTTTCCAAAAGCACTAAGATACAAATACGATATCTTCTTGTGAGGTCTTTTATTAGGGGGGAAAGCCCTTTTTTCCAGCCCCTCTACAATTCCATGAAACAATATTCATAAAAAACAAATACAGAGAAGAAGAAAGAATGGTATGAACACCAATCATTGAGGAACAGTTTGCACACTTAAATCTCCCGAAATGGAAGCACCATCTGAATTCACCAAATTGTTGTGAGCCTGATTGCCTAACACCGATTTAACCAAAGCATCAGGGGGTTCATTAGTCTCCTTAAACTCTTCGTCCGGAATTAAGATTTTCCCATTTTGTTGGCCCCTCTCAAGAAGCTGACCATTCTCCTGTTTCCCGGATATGGAACTAAGAGCCAGATTCGAGCTTGGAGAAGGATTCACGTTACGAGCTATATCATTGAGAAACATGTTTGTATCACCTTTATTCAAACTCAAAAAAATTCTCTCCTTAGATTACCTCGATAAAGATTGAGGTTTAGAGGGAAGCTTGAAAGACTTAGAAGATACTGCAAGACCCGTTTGTTTTTTCTTTAGAACAAAAGATTCCTTCACCGCCCCAGTCTTCTTCGGTATCTGTTGTTTATTTTTTTTATAAACTTTAACGCTCCCATTCTGCAGGAGTTGATCTTCTTGGTTCTTTTTTTCCTGGGCCCCAATCAAAGGCTTAGTCAGATTATTAATTAGATCACCCATATGCTTAGCTGGCTGAGGAATATTTTGCGCTAACGTATCCATGATGATTAACTGATTCAAATCAGGAATGTTGCTTGATTTTTGCAAATTAATTGCATTAAAATCCTGATGATTAGACATCCTTGCAACTTTATCATCTTTTGAAACTTTGTTAACGTCAGCAATGATTGTGAAACATGAGCCAATTGGCTGGCCATAATTAGGGACCATTTTTTTTGATAAAATCTCCCTTGTAATAGCACCTGTATTCACTCCTCCTAATTTGGCATTAACTTGCATGACAGCACCAGATTTCCCCCCCATTATTGGCAATTACACCAGGTGCGGATTTTTTGCTCGAAATTGAATGCACTTCATGAGCCTTCTCCTTGATTGCAGCATCCATAGCTGAATTCACAACCTTCTTTCTTCCTCGCTGGTTACGCTGGACAAGCATCCAAGAACCAAAAGCCTCCCCTTCCATCGCCACCTTATGCTGAACTGTGGTGTTTGCCATTGTTGTATGAATCTGAGTACTTTGATTAATAATACTAGTCGAAGCAGGAGCCAGGGTAGGACATGAATCACGGCGGTGACCATACCTACCACAAGCAAAGCAAACAAGGTGCAAACCTTCATAGCCCACTGGAAAAACACGGTTGCCTAATTTGAATTTAGACAGGAATCCTTTTCGAAGATCAACTTTCACACAAATACGGGAAAATTTTGCTCTATCCGTGAACTCCTTATCTCCTATGATATCTTTCCGAATTGAATTCCTATCAATCTTGAGTGTTCTCCCGAAAAGATTACCTATGTTACATAGGTTCTTAGACGTATAGAATTCAATTGGGAGACCTGGAATACGTAGCCATACAGCCAGCTTCTTGAAATCATCATCATGAGGGTTAAAGAAGGGACGCCAGCGTTGAACCATTACATAATGATCAGCTACAATCCAAGGACCCTCTTGCAAAACAAAATTGTAGTCCTCAATCTTGTCAAACCGAAATAAAAAATAATCATTCTCCATATCAATGAACTCATAAGAGCCGCTTAAATTCCACATCTTCAACGACCTATTTTGAAAAAACTTCACCCCCACACGCTTTCTTAAAAGTTTCACAATAACTGCCATCCTCCAAGGTTTGCAGCTTTCTTTGTGAATCTCCTTTTCAAAACGATATGAGGGGCAGAAGGGATCATCAACAGATTGGTTGCACTCTTCCATGAACTGGGATTCTTCATCCTCCTCAAATCCTAGTTTCTCAAGAACCTCTGTCTCCTTCTCTTCACTTGACCCTCCATTTAGATGTAACAGAGAATCTTTATAAGAAACAACTCTCCTTCCTTCTTGTTCTTTAGATCTACGAATACTCCTCTCAAGAAGATCAGCCTCTTCTGTGGAGAATTCTTTGCTTTCTTCGTCCTTCATTCTTTCTAGGGCTTCCTTCGACCACCAAATCAATACCCCAAATCCCTAGGTTTCACTCGGAACCTTCACCGAACCAAGAGCGAAACGAAGAACCAAAACCGTAAACACGCAACAAGAGAGAAAGAAACAGTTGAGAAAATTTCTTTTTTATTCTATCCCTATCATTTCTTTTTCAAAGAGACTGATTCCATTTGAACACGTAAATTTTTAGTTATAATAACCCTCACATATAATTATGAATTTAATTATGGATTAATAATTTTATTATAATATTGACGAATAATTAAAAGGAGAGTATAAGAAAAAGAAATAAAATTTACCTTTGGAGAAAAATGAGTTAAAAATAATAGTTGAGGGATAAAAAGGCAAAATTACCAAAAAGGTAAAAGTAGAAATAGAAACATGACTAAAAAAATATTATAGTTTATTGGATAAAGTTTGGTAATGAATGGAGGTGCCTAGATAGATAAATCTTTACCCAGTTGAATCTCACTTAACTTATGTAAGTAAAAAGTGCCAAAATATTTTTTTTCTTTTTTTGGTAATCAGTGCCAAAATCCCTTTATTTCAGAGAGGAGAGGGAGAGAAAAGGGAAATTTGATTGAAATCTTCTAAGAATAATAAAGAGAGCTAGAGACCTTCAAATTACTTGATCCCAAAGCTAAACTTGTGAGAAATATCGAGAGGAGTACATTGGTACCCATATTTTCGTGTGGGGTTCACTGTAGAGAGAGTTCTTCTTCCCCTAAGATTACGGGTTTCATGGAAAAGAAGGGTTTTGATGGAGCTTGAAGTAAGTTTTTCCCTTCATTCTTAGGTACATTGTGATAAGGAATCATCTCTCTTTTCTTGTTTCCATAAAAAAAATTTAGGTTTTGAAGAATAGTGATTTCAAAATTTTAATGGTGTGATGAGTTAGAGAGTGATTTGGATATAGCTTCCTTCGTTAAACATGCTTACGATTGGTTCCCGTAAAAGAAAAATTATGAAATCTCCATTTAGAACACTTAGATAAATTGGACTCAAAATTGGTACATCATGGCCGAAACATAGGGAGGTAACACCATGGAATTTTTTCCAACTTTACACTTATTCAAATGCTTATCTCACATTCCTATATCTATAACATCAATAATCCATCATCAATTCAAATTTTTAAACTCAAAGTTTTTCCACCAAAACATGCTCTAAATTTTTAAAACTTAAATAATAAAAATCAAACATGGAAATAGAGATTTTTTACCTCTAATCCCTTACACAAAGCCTAGAGAACAACCTCCAAGTAAAGCTCCATCAAAAACTTCAATTTCCACACTTGATGAATAGTAACTCAAAAAAGGGGAAGGGAAGAACTCCTCACACAAGCAATTATAGCCCAAACCAAGTAGTGCAATGAATTCCTTGGGTGATTTACTATGAATTTCGTGTAATGCACTTAAGCATTTGGTAAAGTGAGTGAGGAGAAATCAAGGAAGGAAGGAATGAACCCAAAACCTAACTCCATGGAAGCGGAGCTCGACCTTGAGGAGAGAGAAGAGGGAAATTCTGATGTGAATAGTGCCAGCTTAAGTGACTTGGACTTATATGCACATGTGGCCTTTTACTAGTTGTTTTCTTCTCACTTAATTTTACTTAAATTGACTCGACACTAATTTAAAGCTACGAAAATATTTTTATTTTTCTGAACTCATTTACATTGATTTTTATTCCCTAAGAAACAATATTAATAATTCACAGTAGGGTTTTTGCACCGTTTTTGACGAAATGCACCGTGAATCACTAACTATGCATCGTTTGCATACGAAAACTTCAAACTTATAAACTTATCATTCTTAGGTCTATTATGACTTGTTTAGCATATATTGGAATTTCTTATTCTTATTTCATCAATTATTTGGCTCTGGACTCTACTGGTTGCTTAAATACTGATACAAAATAACCGACAGAAAATACTATTCATGAGATTTTCACTTAAAGTGCCAGACTATACAATTTTTCTTTCTGAACTCATATTTGGCATCATAATTATCAAATTAGGTCTCTAACCTCATTTTGCTCATTTCAAAGCTCTACCGGTTACTACACACAGTTCATAATACCCGGCAGAAGACAGTGTGCATGACCTAGTCATGATTACAGTCAAAATACTCAAAATCACGCTCTGAATCTAATTATGATCTTTAAATCCTTAAATTAAATATCTACTTAATATTTACCATATAGGATCATTATATGTGTAGTATTGGAAATTAAATGTGATACATTAGTTAGGTACTAATTGTCTTCACATCTTGAAACTAGGTTGTGACCTTGTGAGATATCGTGATTGTGAATTTGTGGACACAAGATTTATTGGAGGACATTGCTTGCAGGTAAGCTTTAGGTCCTTGGGGTTAATCCCCTGTTTGTTCCATCAGACTCTGAGGGAGGATAGTTATTTGATATGGTATGTTGAAAATGATTTGTTATATGTTGCAGGTATATATGTAATGCCTCGTTCTAGAACCGGTTCATTAACATTGCGTATGATATTAAGCGCAATTACAATCATATTGGTTGAATTAAAAACACGGATAAACTTTTTTCTTTTGAAACATAGTCCATTTCCATTTAAACAAAATCGTATTTAAAATAAACAATGTTGTAATTATAACCAAGTTACATTGCGGAACAACTAAAACACGCTTAGACATATCAGACTAGCCCCAAAGGATACCACTATGAGGTTCCCAAAGGTCTCACACTCTAATTCCTCATTTTTCTGAAAATTGGGTTGCTCACTGACCAGCTCGCTTTGGCGAGCATCTCAGCGGGCGTTATACATATGCATGTTGACCTTCTCGCTCGAGCGAGCCTATCAGCGAGCTCTCTATTTTTTTCCTCATTGCCTAGCGAGTAGTGCAGCGAGCAATTGGACAATTTGAGGCAGTAGCTCATTGTCTGCTCCCCTGTCTCATCGCTCGTCTCTTCGCTCCAGCGAGCCCTTGAGCGAACAATGCTCTACCTCGTTCAAGCCCTTCGCTCACAAGCTTGCTCCAGTGAGTGAGCCAGCAAAGGCTCCCCTGCTTCAAGTTTTCCACTGTCAAGGGTTTAAATGGCTCGCTAGACCTTTCGCTTCAGCCAGGAGGCCAACGAGCAACCCAAAAATTACATAGGGCCTGTTTGTTTCTTGCACTATACAAGGAAAAACTCCACCAACCTTATGTTCCTAATTGAAGCCTGGAATGGAAACCACTAGCCAACACACAAGGGTGCACTTATATCCTAATCTATATTATATGATTGTGCCTCCTGCTTACAGTATAAATTGATTCAATTATGTACTTAATCATTAAGTTGCTCAACCTTTAACTTAGCTTTTATGACATTATCTTCTTCTTGCCTATTTCATACTATAATCATTTAGGCACATATGTACAAATCCCAAGTCATACAAATAAGCATCCATGACCCTCCATCATAAAAGCCAATGGTACATAATTACACAAGGTACAATATTCAAATACATAATTATGGAACTTAGCTACAAAATACTACGATCATATCTTTGGCTCCCTCCAACCACAAGAGATACCAAGGGAAATGAGCATAGGCTAAGTCCATCAAAATACATCATAATATATCAAAAGATAAAAATGGCTATCAAATATAAATCTTATACATGTGAACTATCAAATGACATGCATAACCAAAATAATGCAACATCCATATGTATCAACCTAGCCCAAGTATGGTCACTTGCCACCAAAGACTCCTGTAGCATCTACACCTGAAAGGGGGTCCACACAGCACAGGGTGAGATATATATATATATATATATATATCAGTAAACTAAAGGTCCTTGGAGGATTTCTCCACCCCAAAATTCACTCAGGCATAAAAGGATAAATCCATATAATACAACATATACATATTAATGCTATGCAAACAAGCTCATCCAAGCCATTCCTTCGGAATGCTCATGTACTAATGCACAAATCCTACTGGCCAGAGAACCTACACTCTATGAATTATGCAAGGCTCTACCGTACCACATATCAAGTGTAGCACACAAAGCATACCAATAAATATATCGATGCATTATAACAAGACTTCAATGTCATTACATACACCTCATAAAACCACAATCCATCGAGATTTGGTGGAACAACAAAGGGATAAATTCCAAGGTTCAAAATTTTACCTCTAGAAGCTTCTTACCAAAGGCTCTCCAAGCACACGGATTCCACAACAATAACTTTCTAAAACCAACACTGTTGCGAAATCAAAAAGTACACCGTTCATTTCAAGTAATAAAGTGATAAGTAGAGTACCGTTCCCACGATGTTTAATGCACCAAGTACTAGTTTAACTATTCCCCTTAAGTTGGAAAATAAAATTGGTTTGGTTTGTGAAAGTAATTGAATGTTTATAATTTAAAAGAAGAATTTAAAATAAAATATTATTTAAAAACAGAAAATTAAAAACAATTAATTTTCAACGCATGCAAGAAAAGATTAAGAACTTAAGAGAATATTGATAGAAATTTGTAAAAAGGTTGTAGTCAGGATGCACTTCACCTCCGATCCTCCCTTATATTCCTATATTGTATTTCATAATTTAATTAATTCATTTGCTCAGACAATTCATTATTTTCCTATAAAATAGTTGAACCCTAATGTCTTAGTGATTTCAACCCTTTAACCCAATCAGAATTCTAATGTCTTAGTAATCCCTCTTGAATTAAGCATTAAGCAAATGAATTACAAGTCTGCAATCTATGTAAGCCTATGTCTAGGTCATGAACAAATTGTTATTCTACCATTGTCCAGATTAAAAACCCAACATGTCTATTATGAATTCTAACTCTCAAAGCCCTATAATTTAGAGTGGCCAATTCTAAACAGGATATGGAAAAATTAACATAGGTAGAATAAAATAAACAAACTAATTAACTTATAAAATATCAGTACAGGAAATATAAAGGATTCACATTGGCTCCGTAATCCCAACTACAAAAAGAAATTAGCCAGACATAGTTGGCTTAAACAAATTAAAGAAATAAAAAATATTCATGAAAACAATAAAGAAAAGAAGAAGAAGAAGAATAAATGGTCTTCATTCTTCAACTCTGTCGAAATCCTGATCTCCAGCGTGAGCCTCCAAGAATTCTCTCCAGCCAAAGATTTTTTGTCTCTGAGATCTGAGTCTCTATTTATAGAGTTTATGCCTTGCTTAGAAATCTTGATCGAATCTTCATTGTGTATCTTGGTCCAATCTTCCTTTGATTCAGTCTGAGATAGAATAAAGATTTTTCTGTACCTCACGCGCTACTAGCGCCAGTTTGGCGCTAATAGCGTGGGAGTTGTATTCAGCATACTGCAGGTTGGCGCTACTAGCGTGGTTCCCGCGCTGATAGCGCGGTTGGCAAAACTGGCTGGCACTACTAGCGCCAATTCCACGCTAGTAGCGTGGGAGTCTTTGTATTGAAAATTTCTTCTGGCGCTACTAGCGCCACACCCGCGCTAATAGCGCGGGGCTTCAGACTTGTGCTTCCAATTGGGGCTTCTTTCTGGTCTATTTTCCTACAAAATTAGTAGAAAATCAATGACAAGATATTTGATTAAGATTTATCAATTTAATAACAATTTTAGCCCTTTTTGTCCATGATTGATCAAAATTCTTTCTCTTTTTTGCTTAAAATCATATATATGTTGGAGGCATATCAAACAATTCCCAGATTTGAACTATGTTGTCATCTGCAATGTATTAGAATAAAGATATAAGCAAGGATGAATTCTGTGGAGGGAAAACATGGAACACAAATATCTTAAGAAATCAGACTGTTATACATGTATAACTTCATTGTTGAAAAACTCTAAACAATGCTTTTCAGTTTTATCAAGAAATTAAGATCATAACTTAAATGTTCCTCATTGGATAAATATGTAACTCTCATCATTCTAGTGTTTGAAGGTTTCACACTCATTCCATCAGTGTAGTACTGATTCCATAGGATTGATGATATTCTCAAATTTCGAAAATTGAGGAACTCATTTGACATGCAAAAACTGATCAAAAGGTCTTTGATAGGTTATAACTTGGCCTGGCTTGGGGATAAAAATCTTTTGGATAGAGGCTGATTAATTTGAGAGACTGAAATACTGAGATTTTTGACAATACTTTATTCTCAGTCTTTTAATTCTGCCACTTTTCATCAATTTGGGATTCTTTTCCCTTTTCACTACCTTTTTCTTTTCTTTCCTTGTTTGCAGATGTTTTCTTTCTTTTCTCTTTTGAGCTGCATTTTTACAGTATTTTGCAGACCATTCTTTTGTTTCCTTTTTCAACTTACTTAACTTTTGTTTTGAGAAGTACCTTGCCTTTTTTCCTTTGATCAGCATTTTTATCTCTTTCAAGGTGTGTCAATGGAGAAATGGTCAAGTAATTTTCATCAGATTTTTGAATAAATTGGTCTAAGACTCAAAACGGCTAACAATGAAAAATACTTTTAGGTAGGCTATTTAGCTCTAAGTTAACAAGAATAAACATGCATTTATCATGTCAGTAATGCATGCAAGCTAGAGAAACAGATCAAGTTCTAGAAGACTACTACAGTGAGGCCTCTCTGAAAAAAATTTGTTTAAGCTCAATCCACACAGATATATTTCAAGCTAAAATCTAATTTCAAAATTCACATCAAGCATTATCTAAAAACAATTCACCAAATCAGTTATACAAACGAGCAATCATCACTCTCAGATTGTCTAAAATTTAATGCTCCACAGATATCATGCTTCTTATGATCGAATCTAATTAATTACTGAGTAAGTTTTTGCAAAATCTAGGAATACTTGTTCAGGAATTCTCTCTTTTTTTGGTTTTTTTGATTTTTTTCTAAAAAAAAATTGAATTAAAAATAGCAGAAAATAAGAAAAAGAAAGGTTAAAGTATCTCCCCTTTTTTCAGAAAAATTTTCTGTTAAACGTCTTCGTTGTGCAATTCAGCAGTTAGCAGGTGTCGCATATGGTATGCGCCCAATTCCCAGATTTAGAATTTTGTTGTCCTCGGCAATAAACTAAACTAGTCGAGTGAAGCTAATTCTGCGCAGGTGGAACACACACACTTGTTAAACATTAAACAGAATAATCATAACTCAGCATGTAAAAGGAGATATAATCAAACTATAATCTAAAAACAGCAAAAAGAAAACATTAAAGTCAAGGTAAATGGTGAGAACACTAGCGCTGACAGCGTAGAGTTCATGCTGTGAGTGCGGAACTCACTGGAAATTTTTGGACCAGAGGCACTGGAAGCGCTGATATCGCGCTGTTAGCGCGTTTTATTCATAATTTATGGCGCTTATAGCGCCAACTCCACACTGTGAGCGCGGAGCTTCTGTCTCTTTTTCATTTGTTAGCGCTACTAGCGCCAATTCCCAGATTTAGACTTTTTCATATGGTCACTAATTCACCACTTACTTGACTTGTTAAAAATAAACTAACCTAAGCAAATAAAATAATTAAATAAGAAATTTTAACTATAGGGTTGCCTCCCAATTAGCGCTTGTTTAACGTCACGAGCCTGACGTACCCCTTGTGATTATGGTGGTTGGAAGCATGTTACTATTGATGACCCAGTCTTCTTGATCCAGTATTGTGTCCTTCCATGATCATATGCACGTGGATGAGGAGGAGGATTCTTAAGAACTTTAAGCTTAGGTTTCACCTGTTCTTCCTTGCTTTTGGATTTTTCCATCTTAACTTTTGGCTTGCTTTCTTCATTCCGCTGATGGACTTCCTCCTTGTTCCCTTTCTCGACCTTTTTCTCAACAATGTAATCAACTTGATGTTTAGGTTGAGATGCAGGCAATGGAGTTTCATTTGTTAGTACCTTGAATTTTGCTTGCTCTCCTTCCACGCGCATTATCAACTCCCCTTAGGTACATCGATTTGCTTGCTCTCCTTCCACGCGCATTATCAACTCACCCTTAGGTACATCGATCAGCGCTCCTGAGGTTGCTAGGAATGGTCTCCCGAAGATCATAGGCACACTGGCATCTTCATCAATGTCAAGAATAACAAAATCAACAGGAATTAGAAATTTGTTTACCTCGACGAGCACATCTTCCACAATACCATGTGCTTGCTTTGTTGAGCGGGCGACCAGTTGAACATTCATCCTCGTTGGCTTGACTTCATCAATTCCCAGCTTCTTCATCAGGGTGAGGGGCATCACATTTATGCTGGCACCAAGATCACATAAGACTTTCTCTATGGTCATCTTGCCGATGGTGCATGGAATACTGAAGCTCCCTGGATCCTTCAACTTTGGAGGCAGGTTTTTCTGTAGGATTGCACTGCATTCCTCTGTTAGTGTAACATGTTCATCCTCAGTGAGCTTTCTCTTTTTAGACAATGTCTCCTTCAGGAACGTTGCATATGAAGGCTTTTCCTCCAGAGCTTCTGCAAAAGGAATGCTAATTTGCAATTTCTTAAAAATATCTAAAAATTTAGACATTTTCTTCCTTTGCTCATGTTGCTTGCTCCCCATGGGATATGGAGGTTTCTCAAAACGTGAGAAATCCCATTGCTTCTTCTGAACTACAGGAGGTTGCTCTTTTGCTTCTTCCTTGCCTTCTTGAGTGTGCTCATCCTTGCCTGTAGGAGCTTTCACTTTTTCTAGATCCTCGCTTTTAGTAGTGATGGCGTTGCAGTGATCCCTTGGGTTGATTATAGTGTCACTGGGGAATGTTCCAAGACTTCTCTCAGCTAATTGTCTTGACAACTGCCCAATTTGAGTTTCCAGATTTCTGATTGAAGCATCTTGATTTTTATGATGAGTCCTAGTCTCGTTCATGAACGCTTCAGTTGTCTTTGTCAACTGTATCAGTGCCTTCTCTAGCTTAGATGTTGGAGTTTGTGAAATTGGAGGAGGCTGTAAATATTGGTCGGATTTGTAATCTAAACCTCCCCCTTGAAATCTCCTTTGGAAGTTATTTCCTGGAGCATTGTTCTGCTTTCTCTGGAAGTTTTGCTGTGGTCTTGGATCATTCCAGACTCCATTACAAGTGTTGGGCATTCGTTGGCCTCATGCTCTCCTTTGCAATACTCACAGTTAAACGAGTTAACTTGAGCTGTAGAAAGTTGCATCTTTTCCAACTTCGCATTCAAATTGGCTATCTGTTAAGATAGGATCTTTTGTTCTGCTAGTGATGCATCATTGTTTCCCAATCGCAGAATTCCCCTTCTTGGTTGAACTGGTTGAATTGGTTGAACTTCCATTGATGCGTTCTCATCCCTCGCCCTGAAGTCGATCAGCTCTAAAGTTTGAGCTGTTGTCTTCCTTGCTATGGTGCCATCGGCTGCACCATTGACAACCATTCTGGAGTCTGGTGTCATGCCATTATAAAAGACTCTGACCTTCTTCCCGTCTGACAGATCATACGCGGGGCACCTTCTGATCAGTTCTTGGAATCTGGTCCAAGCTGCACATAGAGTTTCTCCTGGTTGTTGAGTGAAGTTGGTGATTTCATTCACCAACTTGTTGTATTTCTCCCTGGAGAAGTGCTCTGCGAAGAATTTGGTTGCCAGCTCATCCCATGTTCTAATGCTGTTGGGGACTTGTCTATCCAACCATCTGAGATCTTTCCCTGTTACAGCAAAAGGGAACAGTCGGAGTCTAACTGCATCATCTGACACCCTGTTATGCTTGGTAGTGTCACAGATTCTCAGAAATCTGTCTATGAAATCATGGGGGTCTTCATAATCTTCTCCGCCAAATGGGTTTTTCTCCACTAGGGTTATCAGTGCTGGCTGGATATCAAAATTATTGGCGTTGATTGGTGGTCAGATGATGCTGAAATTTGGCCTTGTGAACTGTGGAGCCACGATTGACTCCATCTATTCCTCCTCCGGTGGTGGTAGATTATTATCTGCCATCTCGATTTCGGCTTTTGGCTCTGAACTCGAGGATTCCTCTTTCTTCCTTAGCTTGGTTAGCTTCCGGTTCTTCTTTGCAATCTTCTCGATTTCTGGATCAAACTGTAAAGGTTCTTTGTTAGCTTTACCCGCATAAAAGAGAGAAATCAATTAGTAACAAAAAAAAATTCCAATCTCAAAGATCGAAAGTTAAGACTAATATCGGCGTAATTAATCCTCGGCAACGGCGCCAAAAACTTGTTGCGAAATCGGCAAGTATACCGTTCGTTTCAAGTAATAAAGTGATAAGTAGAGTATCGTTTTCACGAGGATTAATGCACCAAGTACTAGTTTAACTATTACTGGCTTAAACAAATTAAAGAAAAAGTATTCATGAAAATAATAAAGAAAAAGAAGAAGAAGAAGAAGAATCAATGGTCTTCGTTCTTCAACTCCGTCGGAATCCTGATCTCCAGCGTGAGCCTCCAAGAATTCTCTCCAGCCAAAGATTTTTTGTCTTTGAGGTCTGAGTCTCTATTTATAGAGTTTATGCCTTGCTTAGAAATCTTGATCGAATCTTCATTGTGTATCTTGGTCTAATCTTCCTTTAATTCAGTCTGAGATAGAATAAAGATTTTCTCGTACCTCCTGCGTTACTAGCGCCAGTTTGGCACTAATAGCGTGGGAGTTTTATTCAGCATACTGCAGGTTGGTGCTACTAGCGTGGTTCCCACGCTGATAGCATAGTTGGTAAAATTGGCTGGCGCTACTAGCGCCAGTGCCACGCTAGTAGCGTGGCAGTCTCTGTATTGAAAAGTTCTTCTAGCGCTACTAGCACTACACCCGCGCTACTAGCGTGGGGCTTCAGACTTGTGCTTCCAATTTGGACTTCTTTCTGATCCGTTTTCCTACAAAATTAGTAGAAAATCAATGACAAGATATCTGATTAAGATTTATCAATTTAATAACAATTTTAACCCTTTTATCCAGAATTGATCAAGATTCTTTCTCTTTTTTGGCTTAAAATCATATATATGCGGGAGGCATATCAAACACCTACACAAAGGTGCCATGCCACCAACAAAATCATGTGAATATCAACTTACATTCACAAGTAATACAAGGTAATTCAACACATTTCAACAAGTGGAGGACTTACCTAACCAAGAATTACTCTAGGTTCAAGTCCACTTCCATTGCATCATCCGAAGCTTGATTTGTCAGTGGTGGCTTACTTGTCTTAATCCTAGAAACACCATGAACATGACCATTACAAACCAAACAAGCTACATTTTTAGTAACTTAGGAATTTTCAACACTTTATCAAGTCATTTTCTAACAATTTTAGGAAGGTTGCTTAAACAGTTTTCTAAGAACATTTCTATCGATTAAACATCATCCTTAGTATACTTCACAACATACACTAAGCCTCATTCATGCCACAACTTGTCCAATCTACCAACATAACAACAAAACCCTAACTTTGCATTTCAACTCAAAACACAAAGAGGTTAAGGATTCTTGCCACTAATCAACCCACAATGCCTCAAGGATCACTCCGTCCAATGGCTCACTCAGATGTAAAATAATAATAATGCACTATACATATATCATACAATCTCCAGCCCAATGGCCTACGACATACGACAAATGGCAAACGAGCTCTCATCCAAGAATGTGTTCCCAAAATATCATTCAGAGCGCCCCCAACTATAACTCCCGAGACATTTATAGAGTGCTCCTCAACAGATAACAACTCTTCAGCCCCCAGGCCAACTGGAACTCCCTACGGATGCCTATCTAGTGGAAGTCTCCTACGGCATACAACAACTATCTACTTGCCAAAGATACGGTGCAACTCTATGTACCCAAACAACAACACGTGCATGATCACGTTATACTTACACTATTGCATCAAACAACTCCCACCACTACCCCAATGGGCATGGTGGAGCACATATGGGGATTAACCTCAATATCAAAAGATTACTTTTTTGAAGCTCCTGAGCTAGGTAGCTTCAAAACACAAGTTACCCCGTAACTTTCTTCAATCAAGAAATGCTTACACAAAAAGTCATTTCCACAACATTTAGTACCAAAATGACAACCCAATTAGTCATTCAATCAATCATGCATCAAGTGACTCAATCACTTACCAATATCCTTTTGGTCAAGGACCAAAGGTAATCCACAAGCTCCAACCTTCAATCTTTAAGAATCATGTTTGTGGGAGGCAACCTACAATGATCTATAGGATCATCAATGCACTTGTCACACAAGTCATATTTCAAGACAGTTCACTTCACCCCATAAACATACAATTCGGCCATCATGGCCTTTTTACATAATTAATGTTGTTAATTTCATTTCATTATTCCTATGGATTCCATAGCCAACCACAACTCTATAACCATCCAAGAATTTCATCAAACCATAATTTAGTACAACTTTTCATTAAAATCCTCGTTATGGCCGAATTGTAGGCAACTATAGCACCTCATATTTATAAATCATGTATTAAAATATTAAATGAGAATTAAAGGAAATGATTAGTGAAAATCCTGAAAATTAGGTCAAAATACAAAGGAAGGGTAAAACGGTAATTAGCCAACACAC
The DNA here is from genome assembly GCF_033153095.1 of Gastrolobium bilobum. Taxonomy (NCBI): domain Eukaryota; kingdom Viridiplantae; phylum Streptophyta; class Magnoliopsida; order Fabales; family Fabaceae; genus Gastrolobium; species Gastrolobium bilobum. Next base: position 215,803 of record NW_026898999.1, read on the forward strand.
AACCCTAGAAAGATAAAAATTGAGTATAAGGTCTAAATTGATGAAAATAACCCTCGAAATGGATTCATAACAAAAAATTGAGTGGTTAGGCAAGTTTCAGAAAATTCAGTGAATAGTATTTTTATCGGGTGAAAATACCGCGGTACGATTGCACCGTAAAATTTGCCGATTGAGTTTTGAGCTCTAGGTTTTGAATACAAGTTATAAATGGTTTATAGGACTAGGAAATATGATTTCTGATGAAATTTGACGGAAATTAGTAAGTTTGGGGAAGCATGCCTACGGCGCGCGTAACAGCTTAAAACAGCATTTTCTCCGAACAACCAGAAAACTCTGGATTCATCTGATCAAGGGTAATTAAAGGACAATGGTTAATGTTAAAAATTAGAGTTTCTAAATAGGTTATGAATTTATGGACGTTTAGTGGAATCAGAGAGAAATTCGAGTTAGTTTGAAATCACGTGAGGTGGCGGTGGGGCCCACCTCACTTAAAACCATTTAAGACACATAAGCATGACACTATTCATTATCTTCTCTCCTCCCTCTCCTTGTGAAACCGCGACAGCCCCCCCCCCCCCCCTGTCCATTTGAGTTTTTGATTTCTTCCCTCCATAACTTAGTCATTTAAGCACCAAATCAAGTGATCTTTAACTTGAAATTTGTTGGAAACAACCTTCCAAACCTATTGGTAGTAGTATTAAGCCATGAAACTCACTATATCTTGAGAAAATCCTCCCCAAAATCTGTGGCCCTTTTGTGTAGATTGGTGTTCATGGAGTTGTTTGGAGCTCCAATGGTTTAGTATGTCTTGGAGGAGCCTTAGGCCAAGCTATTGAGTAAGTATTCCTCACATTTTGATGGTGTGAATTGTTGATTGGTTTCATGAACCCTAAGGGGGCTTTTGATGATTTGTGTTGTTAGAGAGCTCAAATGAAAAATGTGTATTAGATGATTATGTCTTAGAATGATGTGTTTGAGCTATAAATGCAATAAAATTTATTGGTGAAAATATGATCATAACTTAGGAAAATTTGGATGATGCCATGACTTTGTGTTGAAGATTGTTGTTAGGACTGTGTAATTGGATTCTTGTATGGTTGTATGATGTTATAATGGGATTGTATGAGGTGTGGAATAGTTGAATTGGATTGAAAAATCCTTGGTGGTTGTCTATAGTGAATTCGGCCTTGTTAAGAAAATAAGGGAATTGATGTTGCAAAAATTGTTTGGATGATGTGTTGTGTATTATATGGTAATTAGATGAGTTGTGTGATGGTTGGAAGCTTTGAAAATCAATGGAAAAATAATGGAGTGTATTGGATTGTGTATTGTCCCTAGAAGGAAATAATTGGGCAAAATGATGTTAGGATGATGTAAAATGAAAAGTGACACCTAAAATGATATATTGGTAACCTAAGAGTGCCTAAGAAAAATGAAAAGAAAATTTAGAAAAATAATTTGTAAATTTACACTACAATTCCGAACCTACCTAGGTGTAGGGGAGAAATTTGACATTTTTGGATTTTGATAGATTTGTCGTGTGTTGATGATCTATATATGGTCATTGTAGGTTGTCGTACGTGGATTTGAACCCCGAACCGTGAGCCCAGTGGGTTGCCCTTGGTCTCGGACCAAGTGGGATTGTGATGTGTATTATGGAACCATGCTTGTTGAGTTAATAACTTGCATGTGTTTGTATGAATGGTAATTAATTGGAAATGTCCTATGTGTAGGCATTTCTGTTGTGTAACGAGCTCGGAATATATATTGCATTGGAGCTACGTGGAGAGGATTATACAGGTAGCCTCTTGGTACTGGGGCTTGATCCCCTTATGTGTTCCACCATGCCTATTGAGGGTGATGTAAGAAGTGTATGTAAGTAATATAGGATAACATGTTCATGCATATAGTATGTGTGTTGGTACATAGGATGTACCGTGTCTCTGGCCAGTAGACGTGTTTCCTTCGGGTGTTACGGACTTCCACTAGATAGGTCTCCGAAAGGGAGTTCCAGTTGACCTGGGGTCGTGGTGTGTGATCCGCATAGGAGCACACTAGGAAGTCTCAGGTGGTATTGGATGGAGGGTGCCTTGTTTTGATGTTTTGGGAACACGCCTTGGTTGAGACCCATAGGCTTATATGCTAAGGCCAATAGGCTGGACGTTGCGTGGTTTTGACATTGACCATTCCAGCTTCGTCGTATTTTGTATCCCTATGCTCCCCTATTTCACTAAATCCCTTTCTTTATCTCGTTTTACAGATGTTATGTTGTGTTATTTATATGCATCGAAGTGAGCCATTGGGCGGAGTATTCTCCAGAACCTCTGGGTTACTGAGATATATTCGTATATCTCACCCCGTCTTGGGGACTTTATTTCAGGAGGTAGCAGTGGTGCAGGAGCGGTGGGCAAGAAGCCCATGTGATGACTGAGACATAGGATTAGTTATTTTGCATTTTGGTAGCCATTGGGCCTAGGCTAGACTTAGGGTATGAACATTGCATATGGATGTAGGAGGAGATTTATTGTCATATTTGTTCATGCCATTTTTGCCTAAGTCTAGTTACATTTGAATTATGTCATTTTGAGGTTTCTTTATCATATTTACTTTGGAGTATTTACTATGTATTATTTGAAGGTTAAGTTTGTAATTGTAATACGTCATTAGAAGCCTTGTAATTTGTATATGAGTTGATGTAACCATAAAGCATATGCAATATGATGAAAGGGCCATAGGCCTATTTTAGGATTATGATTATGTGTATGTTTAAAAAAAGCATGTAAATGAACCTTGATGATTGAAATATGTTAAGTGTTAACAAAGTAAGTGATGTGATATGAATTGAGTAATTTAATATAAACTGTGATGGGTTGTAAGAGCCCCAAGGCATTGATGGTCCTTGTGTGTGCCACCCAATGATTATTGGGTACATTTTGAGGTCATAGATCACTTGTGCAAACTTGGAGATTATTGAAAAAACAAAGGAAACTCTGACGAATTTTCTAGAAATTGACATAATTTAGGAAAACTTAGGAGAGTATATCTCCCTCCAAAGAGGTTCGATAGGGACGTGTCATATGCCATTTTGAAGCTTGAGATGTCCCCTATCTCGTGTTACAATTTGAGGAAATTATAGGTTGGGAGTCGGCCTATAGGAGGCAGAGAACACATACTGTTCAGTGGGCTACTGCACATTGGGCAGTTCTGGACCAAAATTCGGAAATTTATTCCCGCTTCGTTTCTTGGTCAAATTAGGTGTATGATATATCAAATTGAATTTTGAGGTGTCTAGTTTGTTGTATAAAAATGTGAGAGAAATTGGTTGAGTATATTTTCCAGAAACATTGATTGAGTGAAGAATGTTTGGAGCTGTTTTGGAGTTGGCTTGCAGATTTGTTTGTCCAACTTCAAACGGCGATATCCGGAACAAACGAGAACTTTATGACTCGTTTGATAGCTTCCTAGAAATGTAATTGAGTCTATAATAACATACTAAAAGATGGGAGACTTATTATATGCGGTTTGTCCACAGAAAATTAAAGACTGAACCATACTCGGATAGGTAGAAAACGAAAAAGTGAGATTTTAGCTAAGTGGGTTTATAGTAACCCCTTAGTGACTTGAGAGATGTAAAATAAGTTATAAAAGTAGTTTAAATAATTATTCCGCAAAGAGTTTACAGTTACGGTCACAGATTTTATTTATTACGTTTTTTATTGTTTTAAACGCTCGCGTAATAAACGGAAAAAGTTTACTCGCATTTTTATAAATAAATTGTTGTGATTGTAACTGCGCTTAATATCATAATTAATGTTAACAATCCGGTGTATAACGGGATGTTACAGCAACCATGTAGCTAGGGATTTTTCTTGTTTTCTCAAGGTTCAAGGTTCATTTCTAGGCCTACACTAATTCATCCAATTGCTCAACAACTCCATTCATCCAACCAATCATACAATTCCACTATTTTGCACTAATTTCCCTAACTTGGCTGAATTGATACACAAAGGAAACCAAAGGATTTTTCTCTCAATTCATATGCATCAATCACTCATACATACAACCTATTTAAACTTGATTCAAATCTACACAAATTCAACTACACAATTTTTTGCATCATTTTTCCTTAATTCCTCTATATAGCCGAATTATACCACAAGGTAAATCAAAGGATTTCTAATTCATTTTCACACATCCAATGCACCACACATCATGTAATTAACTACTACAACTAATCCACAGTTCAATTTCACAAACATACAGCAATCCAATTTCACAAAGTCATTCTCATCTAATCCAAAAATCCACTAAGTTATCAACTTTTTCTCAATAATTTTTATGAGCTCAACCACTCTAATTCATCATTCTAAGACACATTTTTCTAATGCACAAAATCCATTTAAGGTCCCCAACTACATCAATCAAGATACACATAGGATTAGGTCTTGAAAATTGATCTCACAAATTAATCAACAATAGGTGGTGAAACTTACCAAGAATCAAGGTCCAAGACCCCTAAGAACAATACCTAAGTAATGGCTTAACCAACAAGCTCCAATGGTGGCAATGTCATCAAATTTTCGTGGGAATGGGTAGAGAATATCTCAAAACCTAGAGGTTTTCAAGAGCAATAGAGGTGGGGGTTGAATTGATTGGACAATTTCCTTGAAATTTCATGTAGAACACAAGGTATTTTGATGGAAGATTGGAAGAGAAAATCTCCACCCCCTTTGACAAGGTGAATCGCGATTTTGAAGACAAAGAATGAGGGAGAAGATGATGAATAATGGCTGATGGGGTTTGTGTCTTAAGTCACTTAAGTGGGTGGGTCCCACTTGACACATCATTCAATTCGAATTATTTCAAATCTCTCACTTAAACCACTAATCTCCAATTAATTCACAAATTATCCATAAAATCCAAAATTTAATATTCACCAAAGTCCTTTAATTACACTTGATTAGATGAATCCGGAGTTTTCCAGTCATTCGGTAAAATCTATGTTTTAACCTGATATGTGCATTGTTGGCACATTTCTCCAAAAACCCTAAATTTCATCGATAATCATATTTCTTGGTCCTATATACCTTTTCCGACTTATATCCAAATCTAGAGCACAAATTTCACTCAGCACATTTTTGTGTGCAACTATACTGCTGTATTTTCATCCGATAAAAACACTATTTTTCAAATTTTCATAAGCTTGCCTAATCACTCAATTTTTCGTTTTGAATCCTTTTTCAGGGTTAGTTTTCCCATTTGATACCTACTATTAACATTTTACTGTTTAGGGTTACGTATATGTTAATTTACCGCTTTATCCTTTTTACGTATTTTGACTCAAAACTAAGGATTTTCATTAATCTTACCCTTTAATCCTCATTTTAACCATAATTATATGTTTTAAATCTATAAGGTGTTATAGTTTTCCAACAAACTAGATCCACCGACTCACCGTTGTGCTTCACCTAAAGCCCCGACATATGGTTCTGCAACAACACAGTTATGAAATACCCATGGTTAAAACCATATATAGCAAAAAGAAAAGAAAAAAAATTAAATAAAATGGCTGATTTTCACGAACAGGTAGAGAGAAAAGAAGGTAGAAGACAACTGGCAACAGATAAGATTAGGAAGTGTCTCATGTGAGAACTTTATTCTAGGGTTTGTTTTAACCCTTCCCTTTTACGATTGGCTATATAGCCTAGCCCAATTGCACTTTATTTTTATAGATCATATGCATAAATTTCTTTTCTTTATTTTGTTTAAGTTTTTATCTATTTTTATATTAAAAAATTTATTCAATAATTTTTTAAAATATAATTGTTACATGCATAAATATATTAATGTTTTACTTTTAATATGTGTGTGATGTTAATGCATATTTATTAAATATCTCCATCTAGACATAATTATGGATTTTGTAAACAATATAAAAATTATTATGAAGGAATTGAGTATAAAAAATACATTTATATACATCTACCCGGGTCATGCAATTCAAGCAGTGATCCACTAGTTGAACTAGTGACACACTGATTCGGTACCCCGATCGAGTCGAGTCGATGACCGGTTCGAGTTTAATAACATTTTTTTAAGGTAAAGTAATCTTATAGTTTCCCCGGTACGTACAAAAGTGATGCTATATAGTTTATGGGAAAAAGAAGTGTAATTTTATCCTTTTAGTAATTTTACACTATGTCTTATCGGTAAAACATAATTAAAACATAATCATGTCTTACTGGTAAGACATAGTATAAAGCTACTAAAGGATAAAGTTATGTTTTATGTAACAAAAAAGGGGATAAAATTATGTCCTTTAAAAAGATAAATATTAAGCCCATAGTTTATTATTTTTTATAAATTTTTTAATATTTTAAGGATATGTTAACTTGTAAGTAACTCTTGATTGAGAGCGTACTTAGGGCATGTTTGGTGCAATGTATAAGACTTGATAGTATAAGCTTATACTATACATTACGATATTTTTAGTTGTTTGGTGTGACCATAGTATAGTATAAGCTTATACGTTAGGGTCCCTTAATACATCAATATGATGTATAACTTAATCAGGTCTATGGGGGTGGGATTATACCTGATAAGAAAGCAATGTATTAGGTTTATTCCTCCCCATTTTTTACCTCCATTTTTAACCTTTCTACCCTTTTCATCTTCTTCCCCCTTTCTTCACCACCGTATCTCCTTTCTTCACCACTGTATCCCCTTTCTTCTTCCTATTTTCTTCTTCTTCCTATTTTCTTCTTCTTCTCCCTTTTACAATACATTTTCTCTCTCTTAGAAAATTGCGAAACCTCTATTTGCTCGAACCAAGAAGAACCATTTGCATTTTGTGGAACTTTCACATCGTTCAGGTTAGTTTGTCGCTCTATGATAATTATTTATCTATTTGTTTGTGTTGCACTGTAATTTTTGTTTCCTATTTGGTTACTGAGAAAACATGACGAAAATCAAAAACCGAAACGACAAATAAAAACGACCTCGTGTTTGGCCATGTTATAGCAAAGGGGAAAAAATAGATGGAAACTTGAAACATGAGCATCTGATTACATAACTAGCAAAGGGAACTAAAGTAAGGGAAAATTTTACTCATAACAGAGGGTAACCAAATTCTGAGAAGAAAGTCGTATTAAATTTATGTAAAATTACTAATGTTTACACATATAGTGAATATATAAAGTAACTACCTTTTCTGAGCCAACCACATCAGTAATAGTCTACTGTGAAAACCTTGCTCTTCAAATGAAGATGTCAACTTTTGACACGAAGATAGGTCGCAGATTGAAACAGCAATCTTCTAGTAAAAAGAATCACATTGACAAGGTCATAAGCCTTTTTCTGGTGACCCAACCTCTACTCATCATTTTTCTTATGACTACTTTGCTCTGAATCTGCAATGCTTCATCGATCACATATAATTCCATTCAAGGTTAATTTCTCCGCAATGATTGAAATACCCATATCATTAACATAATCCAGCGCATAACCATGTCTAAACATACATGACACTTATGTTTTCTTCTTCTTCCGCTTCACTTCTCCAATATCTGACCTTTCTTGTAAACATTTTGATTGTTGAGCACGTATCTCTAGGAGTTTTGCTCTTGCATCACGAAAAAGTGCATCTGATCTTGAAGCCATCATTTGCTGAAAAGATCAATTCAAAACTGAATCAACATTTCTATCAAGGGTAAAAGAGATAGGCAGATTTTTTTTATACAAACCTGAATATGATCCATGGCTGCAAGATTAAAACCAAAGATATTCTTTTTTTGCTCTAGTGTTCAGCTTTATTTTCTTTTTTCTTGATTTTTATTGAGGTTCATGATAGGATTGAGCTCATGTTTGACCATGTTATGAGCAAAGGGGCAACAACATATGTTACCCTGATCTTGCTTCTGAAATTCTGCTTGTGTGGTGGCAATGAACTTCTCTACTTTCACCAAACATATTATTAATTTAGAAAGAAATATGATACTAATATATCATTGAGGGTGTTCTAATCGCAATTATGGGAGAACAAGGGCTCCAAAAGGTATGGCATCTGAAAGTACTCAACAAGCCAACAAAGTTAAAGCAAAACGTAGGGCTTGGAGTGACGAAGAGTTTAGTACACTATTAGATTTATTAGAAGAGGCAGTTGCCTTGAACAAAAGGGCTGATGCTGGGCAATTCAAAAATGGTACTTTTAAATGGTTAGAACAAAATTTGGAGGCCAAGTTTCCAGAAGCAAGCAAAAGGTGAAGCCACACATTGAGTCAATCATGAGGAGGCTTAAAATGGAGTATGGTAACATATATGACATGTTGAACACAAGTGGTTTTGGATGGGATGATGTTAACAAGAAGATTCTAGTAGATAGTGATGATGTGTGGAATGCTTACATCCAAGCTAAGGTTCTTTAATTTTTTTAATCACTTATAGAACATGCTTTTTTTGTTTTTTATCTACTTTAATTAACTATAATGTGCCTATTATATTTGTTTTACATGTAAAGAGAGATGCAACCTTGAAGAACTATAGGACCAAAGTGTTTCCACACTTTAATCGATTGATGATAATCTTTGGAAAGGATCGTGCTACTGGGAAAAATGTTGAAGCTCCTAATTATGTACTTGAGGACTTGGACGAAGAAGAACAAACTCATGGAAACAATGGTACTACGGTTCTTCTAGAGGGAGCTAATGTATTTAGTGATGATGACATCCAAGATGTCACTCAATCAATGTCTGTGAATCAAAACAAGAACAAGGCAAAAGATACTAACTCTGAAGGTCGACGAGTAAGAAAGAGATCAAGAGGAGAGGATGCACTAGCTACTATGATGGGTGAAGGTGTGAAGGAGCTTGTAGAAGTTGTTGGAAAATCTGCTGATAGGATGGGTGCTATGGCTAAAAGTGTTAAGGTAATGGTTGAAGGTGTGAAGGTTGTGAAAGACTTTTATGATGATTCAAGGGGTATTGCGGATGAATTGATGAAATTGGAAGACCTCGCACCAAGAGAACGCAATAAGGCTGGTATTTTACTTATGTCGAATCTTCCTCTAGTGCATTTGTTTTTGGGATTTAAAGGCGAACATAGAGTGCAGTTTGTGAAAGATTTGCTTGATCATAACTCTTGAAATTATTTGATGGAGTTGTAAAAAGCTCATAGACCTAGTTTTTGCTCATTTCATTTTGATCATATTATGTCATGTATCTAAGAAAAATACTTGTATTTTGAATTGGGACCAGTTTGAACACATAATTGTGATTCTTGATCATTATGCTATTTATTCGATCATAGTATACGATACTTGAGTAAATTGTCTTGAATTAAATTTCTGTAATTAGAATCACCTTTTGTGAGTTACTACTTTTGAGTTTAATTTTTTTATTGTACTTGATAGCACTAAATGTGGAATGGTACTTGAAAGAATGGAAAGGTATTATCATAAATCAATCATATATTCTAAATGCTGAAACTTTCAGTTTTCATTCGCATTCAATTGAGAATATCTTCATCTATATAAACTCGCACCAATATCAACATATAAACAAAAAAGAGGAAAACAACAAAATTTTAAGATAATAAAAAGGTCAATGAGAAATAGTGTTTTACCTCATTTAAGTTAAAATATATAGTATTCATGAATTTATTTAAAAAAAATATTGAAGATTTTTTCTACCAAAAAATTATTTTATTTTTTGGACATACTATCAGTAGATTTTTATAAAAATTAATATCATATGACATATTTGGAAGAATCATATTAATTCTTTATTAAAGGGTATTTTTGTCAAAAAAAAATATTTTTATCCTATCTAGTATTATACAGTGCATTACCAAACACTAGATAGTATTATCTTATACTATACATCATCTTATACAATGTCATGTCAAACGCTGGATAGTATTAAAATTTAATCAGGGCTTATACAATCAGGTCTTATACTATTATGTCTTATACTATGCAGTGCACCAAACATACCCTTAGTTTCATGGGAGATATTAGAAAGGCATTTTATTTTTTCGTTGGTTGGAACTTGGAAGGCCATAGCCAAAAAAAAAAAAAAAATTGCAGCAAATTCAGTGGAAAAATTTAATATAGTCCCGGACTTTGTGGTTCCTCTAATAAGAGTATGACACTTGTATTACATTTTTCTTTTTCTTTTTTTTTTCTCTTCTCTCTTCCCAACTTTTTCTTTCTTTCTTTCTCTTTTTTCTATCCCACCAAATCAAAAGTGCTCTGCGAGCACTAAATTTCTACTCAAATTCAGCAATCTAATACGAAGGGTTCTTAAATCACTTGGCTTATTGACTGCCACATGAAGTGATGCTTTTTCGGTTATATAATATGGGAATAATATTTTTATGAGATAATTTTATTTTCTACACATATAAAAGTACATGAGATTTTTTTTCTACATATTATACTTAACAGAAACAGCGGAAGACTTAAACTTACGAAAATATGAGCTAACTTTTTCTTTTTCCCTTTTAATTCTCCTTAGGCGTAAACGAAAATCGGACAGAGTAACCTCTGTAAATCGGACAACTGGGGATCTTTCAATCCCACTCTCAAGAGTTCCTGATAGACAGTTTAAACAATATATATATCCAGAAGTACCAGTCATGCAAATATACTCAGATACCCATCCATGGGCGCATGCAGAACTTGGCTCCGTGCCACTAATCTAATAGCATGCAATCCAATACATAACATAACTGAATACTACATAGTCATATCAACATGCCTGAATACATAAATGTACATGCATCGAATATGAACACTATACAACAATACATCTTTTCCAAAAATACGTCTAAAATAAATAGTAGCCTCCAGCCACCCAGAACTCCACATCCTCATACTAGTACCTCTAGCCACGGTTTGTGTCCTTGTCCCATAAGGCTCTTCAATTAACTGTGTTCCTGAAATCATATCCCCAAACGGGGTTAGAGACGAATCTCTAGTAAACTCCAGGTTTATGGAAAACTCTCCATACCCTGGGCTCACTTCCTGCATGACAGTCAGATACATAATATACAAAACATCATATAAGCAATTATCATAACTGTACAAAGCATATATACATATCTTATCAAAGACATATGCAGTCATTCCCAAGGGATGACCCCAAGCAAAAATCAACGTACGTAACAAATATCATTTACAAAAATCATCACAATACTCTCATCAGAACAAAACATGTTATATCAGAGACGTACGCAATCGTTCTCAAGGGATGACCCCAAGCAGAAATCAACGTACGTAACAAAAATCATTTACAAAATCATCATACATATCACATAAAACATGTCATATAAACAATTATCATAACTAAACAAAACATATACACATATCTTATCAGAGACGTACGCAGTTATTCCCAAGGGAGGACCCCAAGTGGAAATCAACGCACGTGTTCCCAAGGGAGGACCCCAAGCGAAACCAGAACATATCAAAGGCGTACGCAGTCATTCCCAAGGGAGGACCCCAAGCAGAAATCAACGCACGAGTTCCCAAGGGAGGACCCCAAGCGGAACCAGAACATATCAGAGGCGTACGCAGTCATTCCTAAGGGAGGGCCCCAAGCGAAAATCAACGCACGTATTCCCAAGGGAGGACCCCAAGCGGAACCAGAACATATCAGAGGCGTACGCAGTCATTCCCAAGGGAGGGCCCCAAGCGAAAATCAACGCACGTGTTCCCAAGGGAGGACCCCAAGCGGAACCAGAACATATTAGAGGCGTACACCGTCAATCTCAGGGGAATCCAAGAAGACATCAGTGTACCATACAAGTCAATTCCAGCCAAAGATCAATACAAAAATCATATCAGAACAAGTCATATAACAAATGTGTACACAGTCAATCCCAGGGGAGGACCCCAAGTGGGAATCAGTGTACGTGTTCCCAAGGGTGGACCCCATGCGGAACTCAACAAAACATATCATATTAACACATATCAAAGTAAACACATCAAAACAAAATATATCATATTATCATATAGCTCTATATGAATGCATCTATATCATATATCTCATACATATCATACAACCCGACCACAGTCCGTACACTATGGCGGAACACAAAGTAGGAGCGAACTCCATAAACATAGAGCTTACCTCTTGGAGCTTTACCAATCTGCTCACTTGTAACACAAGTTACCTATTTAGCTCCAAACGCAATTCAAACCCTCTCAGTCGCTAAGCACACCTAGAGAAAGAATTCAAAACAAAATCAATAAAATGCTACAATGCCATAAAATTTACACAAGGCATACATCTTACTGCTTACTTTCATTTTTTAACACTTATGCCAAATCTATGCCAATACACAAGTCATATACTAATTCCTTTCAAACTTACATATAGAACCCCAAAGCTAGTTAGCATAAAACCACTAACTCTTAGTGGGCATTTCTCACTTTACATGTACTTATCATGTCCTTAACATAACTTACAAATCATAATTCCAAGTCCACTACAATTCCAACCCATTTACTTCTTTAAGGGTTGAAAATGACACATATAGGTGTGTTCATGACTTTTTCTCAAGCTATCTTTTGTTAGCAACCATTCCTTTCATCACTACATGGCTGAATTCTAGGGAGGGAGATGCAAGGAATTTTTTCAACCTTTAAACTCATAATCATGCTTATTTAACACTATAACTTCATTAACAACACTAATTCATCATCAATTTCAAATTCAAAACTAAATTATTTCCCACCAAAATATGCTCACAATTATCAAGACTTAAATCACAAACATAACACCATAGAATTAGAGGTTTCTTACCTATAGTTGCTATTCCAAGCTCCAAAGAACAAAATCTAAGCTTTGCTCACTCAAAAGCCCCACTTTTTCACAAGGATGAATAGTGCCACGAATTGGAGGTGATGAATAACTCTCTCCACAAGCCAAATCAGCCCAACTGGAGTGATGGAATGGATTCACTAGCTTTTTTCCTTAAAGATTCATGTATAGCATCATGGCTTTTGGTGGCAAAATGAGTGAAAATGAGAGGAAAAAGAAAAGAAACCCTAAGCTTCCATGGAGAAGAAAGACACAGGGCACTCACGGGAATGGAAGGAGAAATAAGGGGGTGCTACGGTGTCCAAAAAATTAAATAGGCCAAGTTACTTTAACTGGGTAATAGCTTATCTATCTACACACCTCCATTCATTATCAAACTTTATCCAGTGGACTAGAATATTTTTCTAGTCATATTTCTAACTTTACTTTCACTTTTCGAGTAACTTTGTTTACCCGTATTTTTATCCCTTACTGTCATTTTAACTCCTTTTTCACCAAAGGTGATTTTTTTTCTTTTACTTCTAATTATTCTTCAATATTAAATCCACAATTATTAGTGAGGGTTATTATAATGAGCTTTGCATACTTTTATTTGTATATAAGATAAAATTATTTTCTATAACATAAAAAATATTAATCTTATATAATAATATGTAATTTTTTTTTTTGTTATATGCAACAATATTATCTTATGCATACAAAGAAAATGGATAGGACCCAATAAAAATAAAAAATAAAAAATCTCATCTCACAATAGCAGTGAAAATTGTTGTGCTTTACCCATAACTTTCCACTAGCTGCGAATTACAATGAATTATACTCTTTCATCTCTGTACATTTAATTATTTATTTTGAATATTGGATAATGTATTTAACTATTGACCAATAATTTTTATTTTCATATTTTGTATTTAATCAATAGACTGTACGCAAAAAATATGGGAATCATATCAATACGGAAACAAATTAAACAATAGTACCCCTTTGTAAAAGTATTTTCCTAAACTGTTTGGATAAGCTTACTTCTCAGTTGATAATCCCAATTAATGAGATACTGTTAACACATGTGTAATAGGAGCTCATCTTTGGTACAGCAGTAGTATGTACTACTGCTATTGAAAATTAAACACTTGTTTTTAATATATTTTTTTTTTCCATGTCATCAACCAATGTAGATGTTTAATTTGTATTAAAGGGATGTACAGAAAAATGGGTAAGACAATAATATTGTAGAAATTTCCGTGTAATAGATACAATGTGATACTATAATGTAAGCCGCATGCGTGCTTGTGAATAGTTGGCTCGCCTGTAGAAAGTTAGAAACTATGTTCAAGCAAAACTTTTCTGGTCCTACACACATAGCAATTAATCAATTAGTCACCACCACAATTTCAACGGCTAACCAAAACCCCTAAATGTCATATTCACACTGGCCCTTATAGGCATGATTTTTTTTTTTTTTTTTTTGGATAACATTATAGGCATGATTTTACCTATCATTATCTTCATGTATATAATTGACGTCTTCACCATCATTTTACTCTTATCATTTGTGTATTCCTATATTTATTCATTATGAATGGTTGGATAGAAGATTCTAGAAGTAAGATAAAGTTTTTATTTTTTTAAATTAAAAGAGATTATAAAATAAATTGAAAGGTTTTATAACAATGTATTATTTTATTTCTTTTATTCTAAAATTTTCTTAAACTTAATACTTCAATTAAAAAATTTACCATTTTTTCCTTTTCCTTTCAAAACCATATGTCTCAAACATGCTGATTTTCAAATTTTAATTATATATCAAATTAAGATATAATTATCAAAGTTCAATCAAGATATATGTGGTTTATGAAGGTATTAGCAGAAGTAGCTCCCATTGAAGTGATTGATTCGACTGTTATTCTTTGCATCCCATGGATACTTTATTTTACGAGCAAGACAAAAAAGCCTATGTAATCATAGATTAGCCGTATCATCCAAGAAATAATATTTCAATGGTATAAAAATAAGGTTTTACGATAGTTATGTTATAGAAAAAATGATTGTGTAATGTTATAGAGGTTTGTTTTGCATGCTGTAATTTTTTTTTTATCTTCAAAAAATATGAGCCCCATAAAATATTGTGTATGTAAGAAAGTTTGTTGTGTCATGTTAAATGACAAATTCAAACCCCATAAACATATTGCACACAGCAAAAATCACTTTTCTGAACCTCACATAACTTCAAGGGTGAAAGGATTGGCAAAAATTTATGGTGATCTCGGCCTATTATGCTTCTTCCATTAAGTATATGATAATAATTTTCTTTCGCCTCTCTTCTCTCTTCTCTCTTCTCTCTTCTCAAATTCTTTTCTTTGTCTTTTACCTTCGACTCATTCAATATCTTGTGCGTCGGTGTGTCAAAACAAAGCTCGAAAGGATTGAACCTTCATGATTTAACACAATACAATAGTGCCACGACGTCAGATGTTAAACTTTTTTATATGACAAATGCATTTTTTGAAATGTTTATGGTTTAAGTTTTTAATCAAATTTATTGTCAGAGTAATACATGAAGACGTGCATCAAATTTTTATGCATATTGTCGAGCATAAGGTAGGTATGCGTATGATATCTGTGTCGCAAGAAACGTGCACTTAGTATTGAAGTGATCAAAGGTAAAAGTTAAATTTAAATGTGCACCTGGTACTGACATGTCTAAATGAACATATATAAAATGTACATATTCAGATTGTCTTAAACATATATGGTGATGACGTGATTAAACAGGTAGCCACACGTTGCGTTCCTTGCTACATCACTACAATAATGCATTTGATCACAAAACTAAAATAGTTGAATATTTCATAAAATGCATTGATACGGTAAAAAGACGGAGATGTTAAATGTCATTGTCATGACAAGAGAGTTACATTTGATCAACAGTTTGATTAAGGCCTTTTTACCTTAATAATGTGATAAAGAAATAATTTATTACATTGATTTAAAAGTTAAATACTTTGTCAATAATACGCATATAAAATATAAGCGTTCAAGTATCGCATAAAATAATGTACAATTTATCCAAAAGCGAGTGTGGAACGCATGTAGAGCCGGCAAAACGGGCTCGGCTCGGCGGGCCAATCCGTCAAATGGGACGGGACGGGCTGAGTTTTTCAACTCATTTTAAAAGCGGGGAGGGGCGGGACGAGCTCATTTTTTGGTGGGTTGATGGCGAGCATAGGTGGGCCGAGGCGGGTCAAGATAAAATAGGCTCGGGCTGGCAGGCCAACCCGCCAAACGGGACGGGGCGGGCTGAGTTTTTTAGCCCACTTTCAAAAGCGGGGCGGGGCAGGGCAGGCTGACTCATTTTTTGGCGAGTTAATGACAGGGTGGGGGCGGGGCGGGCCGCCCACTTTGCCACCTCTAGTCGCATGTTGCAAGTTTTGCATGGAAGTATTTGTACTCAAGTCACAAATAGAGAGATGTGCCACTTGCCACTCTATTAATTTGATAAAATATTTAAATTTTAATTAAATCAATGAGATAAAATATTTTCCTTTTAACACTAAATGAGTCAAAAGTCTTTTGATTACAATTTTTCGATAAGCAAATATGTACTTGGCGTTTGGTACAAGGATTTTGGCCAGATTTTTGAGAAACTAAAATTTTTTAAATTTTAAATTTCCGGATATTATCGTAAACTGAATATAAAAATCATATTTTTGAAAATCGAGATTCCCGGACAAAAAAAAAGTTTCCTCTACCAAACGTCCAGTAAGAGATTTTGAATTCTGACAATGAAAGCAGGAATTTACTATTGTAGAATCCTTAGATCATTATATTGTGCCAGTGATAGTGCTATTTTTGAATCAAACCACTGCTACTAATTATTTCATATTATGCCAAAGTTAATAAAGTAAATAGGTAAGATCTTAGGACATTGAAGCAATGAACACTAATTTTCAACTTTGAAAGGTCAAGAATGTTAATACAAAACATGGGTAAGAGATAAAAATTATTAAATTGAAGAAAGTTTAAAGAAAACCAACTCTGTAAGTCGCTTCTATGAAATTAAACTTTCTCTTTATGGAGATCAACATTTATAGTTGATAGAGACTACTCACTCTTTTCTCCCCCATTCTTATCACTTATCATTAGATATTAAACCTTGTTCTTTTCAATAATAATTAAAGACATTAAGTTGGTAGCATGTCTCTGTCAATATCCCTTACTATGTATGATTCAATAATTGTAGAAGTGTAATACAGTTAAGTGGTTTGCATTCATGTTTCATCTAAATTGGATTTACACTGAGTAGTGTTTAAATCACACAGAATTTTATTCAAATAGATGTAAAGTTATTTAAACTTAACTCATGTAACCATTTCTTACAGAATTTTATTCAAATAGATGTAAAGTTATTTAAACTTAACTCGTGTAACCATTTCTTACAGAGCTGATATTTGTACATCAATGATTTACGAGTCATAAAGTGCATAGGTAGTACAAAAATTAGTTCAGTAATTTCCTTTATTATAAATCCAATTAATATGCCATTGGTATGACTTTTATTCAATTGTGTCTTCTAAAAAAAAATTGAACTAAAGAGAACCATAAAAAGAAAACATTTGAGGTGTCAAAGATTTGTATAAAGATATTTTAAACTTGTTCCTAAGGTGAGAAAATAAAGCTGTAATTACCATTGATTTAATTCACTTTGAAGAGTTTTTCCCCAAAGATTTGGGAATAACTTGGGACATCTATTATGGCATTGATCTCAAGCTTTTACATACAAGAAGAAAACAGAGGAAATATGGGAAGAGGAAAGAAGGCCAAGGAGAGAGACATTGACTTGTTTATTAAAAGCCAAAGCTCAACCAGGAAATAACATAATAATAAAAAATTTACAGAAAGAAAAAATGTATGTACTTTTGTTCTGATTGATTTATGGCTTTATGATCCAATTTCAATACTTAACCTGGCACATCCATCATTTTGTATGGATGCTCTAAACAACATATTAGATACCATATATTTCACAAATCACTTTTAGTTGCCACAACCAAGTTAATAACTCATTGCTTTTAAATGGTAAATCCCTAAATGAATCTTTCACACCCTTAAAACACAAAACCTTGTACACAATCTCAATAGCTAAGAAACCACTAACTACAAACCCCCTATACATCACAAATTTGATTCATGGAAACCCCTTCACAGTGATTCAAGGAAACCAGTTTTTGTGAGAACAGCATTCCTCACTTTGCTGAGATCCCTACCTTTAAGGGTCCTCCCAACACCTTCAAAAACTGAAAATGAGGATATCTGACTCCTTGCAAGCCTTCTTGCAATAAATTCATGTGGGGGGAGCTTGGTATCATACTCATCATCTTCCTCTTCTTCATCATCATCACTATGCCTTCCATAATTGACAACATCAACATCATCACCATCACCTTCATCGTCAACAGAATGATAGAAATCATAATCATCAAACCTTGAAACATTCTTGGGGGTCTTGTTTTGCTTATTCCTATGAATCTTTGACCAGTCAGGAATGTTGACAGGTGCTGATTGTTGAAGAACCTTGCTTTCATGAGAAGAATTAGCATTACTATTGCCACTACTAGTCCTTGGGATCATCCTTGCTGCAGTTGGGAGGGTCCTAGGGACAGCAAAAGGATTGGACTCATTGTCCTTGTGCTTGTTAACTCCAGAAATATAATCAGGTCTGTCCTTGATAACATTCCAAACTTCTTCTTCTTCAAATTCTCCATCTCTTAAGGATCTCCATAAACCACTGCGCTGCCTAATTAGACTATATTTATCCTCCATTAACCACTTCCTACATAGCACAAAACAGAAGAAAGTTTTCACAAGAGATTGAATTAGAATTTTGGTTTCCTCCAAACTATATGATTATTTTATTATAATTAAAATAAAAAACCAAGAAGAAGAGGAAGAGGAATTAGAACTTGAGGAGAGAAAGATTCAAAGATGCACATATAAAAAGGCTATTTAGTATTTCATTAAGGGAAACAATAATATACCTTTCCTGGAATCAGAAGCTCCAAATACCTAACTTTAAGTTGATTCCTAAACAGTTTTTTTCCTGCAATATGGAAAAACAAGTTGAAATTAGAGACGAGTCACTTATGATTCTGATACCAGAATTTGAGATTTATAACAATACTACTATTATTTCCTGAGTTCCTTACCTCTATTTGTTTGAAGGAATCAAGCTTATGATATATTTAATGGAGCACCAGGGGAAGAATAAGACACACCTGAGTTCTGTCCCTATAGATCCTCTAAATGATGGATCTCTATGTATTTAACTCTTCGTACTTAAGAAGATAAACTTTTGACGAGGAAAGGTAGAAGGGGAAGTGAATCTCTTTTCCCAACTTCATCTCACAAAGTATATCTATTGGAATCTTTAATGCAAAATAGAGGAAAAGGAACAAGGGATGTTGAATTTCATGTGACTTATTAGTCTTGAATAGTGGATGCTTGGTTGGTTTAGGTCATTCCAATTAATAAAGTTATGTATCTTTACTTTTTATTTGTGGTATTCTCAGGGCTGAGGTTTCCTTTTCTTCTACATTTATAGCCTTCACAAGGCCACTTGCTATGACAACATCCATGTTGCACTTTTTGTCCAGTAATTTTACCTTTTGGTAATTGATTGGAGAACATATTATTGGGTTTTAATGGAGCATCAAGGGTAAAAACTACGAGTTAATTATGGCTTATAATATTTAAGTTACAAATATACAGAACTTGGGTAAATGAGGGGCATAGAATCAAATGATGCTACAGATACAACCTTCCCCTTGGGAATTGACGGCTAATAGACAAAGACTGATTATTGTCAAGGAAGCAGACAAAGTGCCAAGTTTTCAACCAAAGAATACAAATGCTATGAATTTGTATAAAAAAATAGGCACACAAACGCAATCATCTTTTGTTCTTTCTTCCCTTTAATTTGTTTAAGTGGTAAGAGCATATCAAGCGAAGGAAGGTTACCACTACCTAAAATAATAATAATAATAAAAACATACAATGAACATGCAGAGAAAGAGAAAGAAAATTGACACACGGAAAATTCTCTCAAGTGGCACAAACATGGTTCTGTCGACATTAAAAACAAAAAATGGAAAACAAAACAAAATTTCAGTGTTAGTTAAAAACCAAAGGAAAACCTTCCTTGAAGTTCCTTATTTGGATACCTATTTGCCCAAAGTTGAATAAGAAAATAAGACATTGTCGGTGTCATAACCAAAAACAACTTAGATTACTCCTAAAGATTCAAGTGAGAATGTTAACTAAAGAATCTGAAAAAATTTCAACCGCTAAAACAGAATCATGTTGTTGAGATGAACTCTTCAGCTGCACTACGCAATAGAGTTGGCGGCTGAAAAAGTTCATAGTGTGGGACCAGAAAAGTAGTGTTAACACAGTTATCTGACGTTAAAGCAGTGTAAGCATAATTAAATAATCATGTTAAGGTTCATTTCATTTGTTCTTAGTGAAAGTAAAGGTGGAAACTTTTTCTTTTGTGATCTAGATCTAGAACTTTAAAACGAGGAAAATATTAGTAACTATGACCCATGTGGGTTATTTATTCCCCCCTTTTCTCCAAGTTGTTGTTAACTTAATGTAAATCATAGAGCATTGTGATTATATAATATAGTAAGCTATTATTGAAAGATGTTCATTATAGAATGAGATATGGACATCTCAGCCTGATTTTTTCAGCAACCACCCCTCTGAATTTTGGCATATTATACTTGAAGTGTGCCATTTTTCTTCCCATGACAACAAAATCACTATAGGATCCTTGTGTTTTCTTTCAAAATAAATATTCTTGAAGAAATATTTGTACCCTTTAGAAGAAATGCCATTCTCCTAGAATGGTAATAAAAAATGGGGTTCAGCCTAAGTACTAGTTGATAGTAAAGCCATTTCCACATTCAGCCAAAAGTTCACATATTCGATGATTGATATAGGGCCACACCACATGAATCGAAGAGGCTAGATTGGTTTTAAGCTGGACCATTATCAACTGAGTCAATTTTGGCAGTGCTGGTAGCATCATAATCTACATGCAGTGAACCAGTATGTGTCATTTTTTTGGATCCTTTTCTCCAACCATTAGCGGTATATATGTGTCCAAGAGTGGGAGAGAAAGCATGAAGAAAAGTTAACATTATTCTAATACAACAACAGAATATTTATCTATTCTGAGACCTTATCTATTCAGACAAAGTTACTAGTTTACAACTCGGAAGTCATGAAAATGAATGATTAAACCTCCTAATGCCTCAACTGCATGTCTCTCAAGCCTGTAATTTTCTGTCATTTACTATTATTCCTTTCATTAGAACATAACTACCAAGTTATTTTGGTCCACTAATTTCAGTGTCACTCAAAAGGAAGCTTCTTTTTTCAGCCTTGCAGTTGCCATTACTTTCACACCATGTGACTTTTGAACCCTCAGAATCTAAGATGCACCTCAGATTCAAATTACAGTAAATGTTAACCAAAAACAGGGAGTGTGGGTCATGGATCGTTTGATATAGACAGCTAGATACTGCCAAATCACGCGTGAAGATCTTGTCATCTCAATGTAAACTATATTTCGATTCATCAATTGTAGGTCCAAAAGTCACCTTTCTTCATGGAAATTTTTAGCTTTTCCAATCAGCATCTGCACTTTGATGCATGAATCAATTTCATTGATGTATTAAAATAAGGTGTAAAAGGGTAACTAGTATTATTCCATCAATAATTCAAACAGAAAAGCAACTTCATCTCGAGTTTCTTTCGATCATTTTTTATATTTTAAGTTGGAGGAAACGCTTGACAACAACAACAAAAATAGATGAGAGGAAAAAAATTTACTCTGATCTTGCAAGAAAACAAATTAGAGGGTAAGGTTTTTGATCCCATAAGTAGGTATGACAATTCGAGTTGATACAACACAATACGACAAGAAAATTTGACACGAACATGAAAAAAATTTTGAAAATAGGTCAAAACCTTCGACACAAACATAACTCATTTATTTTGCCGCCTGTAAAAGATTAATATGAATCAATTTTGTATTTGCAAGTTAATAAGTAACACTATTAATTTTTTCGAATCAGATTTTGCCAATATTAATATGACACAAATTTCATATCGTATTCGTCAATGTGTCATGTTAAAAATTGCCACGTCTACTTGTAATTGTTCTTTACATCAAAGTTTGACTCAGAAAGCCAGTCGACATTTCAATTACAAAATCAAGCACGTAACCAAAACTGCATAAGCTATGACAACAGACACTAAAGATAAGTAATGCACTTCCCTGGAAGAACAAAGGAATGAATCACGGGTCAAAACTCCCTACCTATAATCTTTCTTCCTTAATCAACTTTTAAGAAACTATTAGTGAAATTGGGATACTCTATAATCCCATGTTCTATACCACGCAAAAGGATTCAGTATTCTCAACAAAACACAGTTGTCACTACCCAAATCTGAGTTATGATCGGCTCTCAGGCTATGGTAACCCAAACACCCTTAGCCTGGCAAGCCTACTTCCACAAAGAATCCATAGAAGATTAATATCCTATGGGTTCTTTGTGAAAGTAGACTTGTCAGACTAAGGGTGTTTGGGTCCACAAAGAATCCATAGAAGATTAACATCCTATGGGTTCTTTGTGAAAGTAGACTTGTCAGATTAAGGGTGTTTGGGTTACCTTAGCGTGTGCGCCGGTCATAACTCAGATTTGGGTCGTGACAACAATGTAGCAACAAGTAAATCACATTTTGTCAATCAATTTGTGTTTGTGCATTGGCTCCTGCCACAATCTCCAATATCTCCCCTGTAATCTTTGCCTGCCGTTGCCGATTGTATGCAACTGAAAGATTCTTCTTCAACTCATTTGCATTATCAGTTGCATTAGACATGGCACTCATCCTTGCAGCAAGTTCACTAGCCAGTGATTCTTGCAAGCCCCTCAAAATCTGGCTATTCAAATAAAGAGGCATCATAGCATCAAGAATCTGAACCGGGTCTTGCTCAAATTGCATAAGGGGAAAACACTCATCTTTCTTCCTCCTCCTCACAACATCCCTCTCCACAGCCAACTTGCCATCCTTTGAAGTCAACCTGAAGAACTCATCCTCCATAGCATCAACACTATTCCCATTCACATCACAAACCTCTCCTTTGGTTGACAAAGGCAACAACGTGTGAATCACAGGATCAAACTTAACCAAAGACACAAACTTGGTATACACAAGCTCAACCTTATCAACTTCCTCACTCACAAAGAGTGAAAAAACATCATCAGCAATGGCTTGAGCTTCCTTGGTAGTGGGAAAGCTCCCACCTTCAATGAACCTATCAACTTGAACAAAAGCCCTACGACTGAAAAACGAGTTACCCTTTTTCCCAACACTGATCACAACGCAATCCAAACCAAGCTTCTTCAACTCCTCAATTCGGGTCTCAGCTTTTTTCACCACTGCATTGTTGAAACCACCACAGAGGCCACGATCCCCTGTGATGACAACAAGGGCAACCTTCTTAACAGGTCTAACGTTAGTCAAAGGAACATCAACGTCCTCGTTTCGGAGCCTTTCGTTGATGTCGTGCAACACTTCAACCAGTTTCTCCGAGAAGGGTCTTCCGTTGACCACCGCTTCTTGTGCTCGCCGGACCCTGGCGGCGGCGACGAGCTTCATCGCTTCGGTGATCTTTTGGGTGTTCTTCACCGTGTTGATTCGCTCTCGGAGTTCGCGGATGCCGCAGCGAATCGAAGAGTGGTTCTTCGATGGAGAGTGAAGGAACCGGGTTTGGTGAAATTGGGAAGAGGAAGAAAGGGAATGAGAAAGGTGAGGTTTTGAAGGAACCCCATTCGTGAGAGTGAAGGAAAACATGGATTCTGAAATGGGGTTTTTGAATCTTATTATGGGTTCTTCTGGTTCTGCAGCTTGTGCTTCTCCGAGAGTCAAGTTGTCGTTTGGTTTCTGAGAAAAGAAATTTGGGACAGAAAAATTGGGAAGTTTGAATGTTAAGATATCTTAATCATTAATAATTAAATTAGGGTGATGCTGGTGTAATTTTTTATCTTTATATTTTTTCTCTCTTCCTCTTTATTACCATTAACTCACCCATTCACTCCCTCCATGTACTTATCGTCAAAAAAAATTATTACATTTACAATCAATCTAATCACAATTGATTTTCGTCAATTTAACGGTTATAATTTATTAGAAATAATAATTAATTAATAAATGTGACCTAATAATCTCTAATAAATTTTAACCATTAGATTAACGGAAATCAATGGTGATAAAGATAATAAACTTTTTTTGGTGATAAGTATATCGTGCCTCTAACTTTAATTAACAAAATGATTATTTGGTTTTAAAATCAACTCTAGAGACTCTATCAATTTAGTTAACCTTAATTAGAAGCTCCTTTTACAAGTAAAAATATATTTTCATAATGAAACCTTTTTTCCATTTTTAATTTAATTTTAACTTTTTTTAATATCAATTATCTAAGTTATTAAACTAATAATATAATATTCTCCTAAAAAGTGACTTTCATTAATGGACTTTGATTTTATCATATTACATGATAATTGTTTTCTCATATTGTGACTCAATTAGTGATAAGTCTCATATTTATTAAAAATAAATTACACATAAATTAAGGATCACAATGTGAGTAAGTGTTTTTTGCAGCACTAAACCACTAATACTAATGACTTTTTTTTTTTGGGCAGACAACACTAATGACATTTTATTATTTAGAATGACCACACTGGTAATAAAATTATGGGAAAACATTTTCTTGTGAAAATTCAATTCTTATGTTTTGATCTTTCGATTTGCGTGCAAATTTTTTCTTTTCTTTTTTTCTTTTTAATAAATGTGGGACCCACCACTAGTTGAGAATTCAATTCTCATGCAACATGAGAAAATCAAACCACTAAAATTATCTTATAGAAAGACGTAATTAGTTTTCAAGAAAATGTTGTATTTATTTAATAATTTAAAACACAAATTTGAAACTAAAACTTATTAAGGATGGCTTAGAAAACTATAAAAAAAATATAGAATAAAAAAGTATGATTTTTGGTGCTTTCAAATTTTTTTTATTATCTATATCTATAGGGGTAGGTCATATTTACAAACTTTTTTGTTTACAAACTACACTATCTTCTCCCTTGAAAACACGATGTTTCAATATGTTTTCCCGGGAGAAGATAATCTAATTAGTAAAAATTTATCAAAAAAGTTTGTAAACGGATCCTTCTCCATATCTATATTGATAAATTTCCTTGACAGCGATGGTAAATGCAAGAGAAGGTATGAGTTAGAGGTGTTAAAAGAGTTACGGACTTTGGTAAGGCACTTGTAGATCTGGCCTGCCCCCATCTATTTTGATTGTTAGATATAGATTTGGACTTGCATAAAAACTCATTTAATAAAAATGTCTCATACTCCAATTCAAAATTTTGGCCTTAGAGCCTATCAGATTGGTCTACTATACTAACTCTTATTTTTATTTTATATTTTTTATACTACTCATTTATTAAACTCAACCTAATTTTTACTTGTGGTCCATCATCATTTTACTTACTCTCCTTCACTTCACTTTATCTCTCTCTCTCTCTCTACACAGCTGGAGTCAACAACAGACCAGCATATTCGTGTATGATCATGAACACCTTTGAGCTTTCCAGTACTATCTGGTATCAGCTGATCCAAATCAAACTGCTACATGCATCTATCTGGCTGGCAGTACTCAACCGTATAGAAACATATAACTGGTGTCGTGGCCAACCACAAATACCACTCATGTGCATATGCATCCAAGAAGTGGTAGTCACCGTATGGTTGCAAAACCACCTACACAAAAAAGTAAACATACAATCAGTAGACCATACCACATACAACCAATTTTTGAAATTTATAATATATGTAACATACCTCGTCCCTACATAATGCGTCTAGTGTACCCCGATATAACAAAAGTTGTTGTGGTTTGAAACAGGCTAAATGATTAAACCTGATTTTCAAATTTAACACTAACACTGATTATAATACTCGTAAAAAGATAACGAATCAAGGGCAATAAAAGACACATATCGGTGTCCTTAGTGCCACTCCAGCTGAGTAGGCTAAGGAAGGGGGAGCAATAGGTGAAAATCTAAGCCACGCCCATATCCGAAACAGAAATGGCACCCACCCATGTCTGATTTGCCTGGCTCTGTACACTCGCATAATTGTCTAAACAAATATGTGAGAACAGCAGACCCCCAGATATACTCTCCAATCTCTACAAAGTCTCCTGCCAGTAATGAAATGTAGCGACGTGCAAGGACGCTACCTCCCGATCTGTCGCAAATGAGCCATGATCCCAACATACAGGCAATGTGTTATTGTACCGTATCACCTGCTCAGGATGTACAGCAACTGGACCTCAATGCACATAGAGTCTATCTAAGTATGGAAGCTTCACATCGCCAAAAGGGAGCTCAGCCTCGTCGGGAGCATGACCAAACACCTCCTCACACACGACCCATTAGTCCAAAATTGTACCTCTGGTGACCATTTCCCTTCAGTCGACAATCCCAGGATAATCGCCACATCCTGCAGGGTAATGGTCATCTCACCCTGCGTCATGTGAAAAGTATGTGTCTCTGGTCTCCACCTTTCTACTAGAGCATTGATCGGGATGGATTAATCTGGAATACATGCTAACAAACTATCAAATCAACCAAATTATCAAGCACACAAATTTACCAAAATTTGTAGTAAAAAAACACCTGTAATATATTACATTCTTATATGCATACTTGGATATGTCGCATGTGTGCGACATGTAAGAAGCCAGCCTGCGAAAGATACTCCGCCACAATGTCGGGAATGTCATCACCAGCATCCTGCTGCGTCTAGTCTTCAGCCGGCAAACCTTGTCCTTGTTCCACACAGCCTGTTAAAGGGAAACCTTGTCCGCTCCTCCAAAGTATTTCCCACCTGTATGGTCCAGAAAGCACGTGTGTCGTGGGGTCCGATGGCTCAGGCTCGTGATCGGATGAAGACCGAAGTGACTCGGAAGATGACGAGTCAGCCATAATAATGTACTATACAAAATTACAAATTCATTCTTATGATTAATTTCTTTTTCAAATAATTTACATGCCTAATACAGGATTTAAAAAATATATTAAACTACATGTACGCTTTTTTTTCTAAGTCACAAACAAATTCTTAAGTCACAAACAAATTCTTACGTGACTAACAATTGTGTAAAACAGTAACAAGTTCATATGTCACTAACAATTGCCTAAATATTTAACAAAATTCCTAGGTCACTAACAATTTCTTAAGTCACCAACAATTGCTTAAATCACTAACAAATTCCTAGGTCACTAACAATTTCCTAAGTCATTAGCACTAGTATAACATATATATTGTTGTATTTAAAAAATAGAGAAACCATATATTAAGACTTATTTGTTTGACAAAGATTCACTGCACAAAAACTCAAGAAGAAATCTAGAGAAAAATCAAAGAACAATCTTAGAGATAAGGTAGAGAAATAATCTGAAAGTGTAAAGTAAAAAATTTGGGGAATACATAGACTAAGTCATTCACGCCTAAAATGGACGTGAATGACGTGACATTCTCGCCTTGATTGGGCGTGAATGGTCACGCCTATAATAGGTGTGAATGACGTGGCATTTCTGCCTGGATTGAGCGTGAATGGTCACACCTAAAAAGGGCATAAATGACAACAATATATTCATAAATATATTCAAAACAGCTATATATTCGTAATTATTTATTAAAAAATAATTTTTTCAATTTTTTTTTCCATAGTTGCTACTAGTGAGGTTTAACTACAACCTCTATTATGAAAAATTTGTCTCACGGTTATACATTTATACTCGTGAGTGATATTTTAATTAAAGAAAAAAAGTCCTAAATATTTGATTATCAAAACCAAAAAACTTAAAAATTATAAATATAAACTTAACATAATGTATATAACACGAAAAAAACTTAAAAAAAAAATATACTTCATATATTGATTTTTATTTAGTTTGAATTCGATTCTTCTAAAAATGAAAATTTATTTTTAAACTGAAAAAAAATATTATAATCATTGACTAAGAATGTAATATGTGAAATTGTGATGTAAGACAAATCAAATCATTTTAGGGTTTTATACTTCCCCCATTACACAAGAAGTATTGCTTTAGGGGGCGTTTGGTTCAGGAAAATTTTTTGAATAGTAGGGAAATGAGATAGATAGAGAAATGATTGGAAAGATAGATAAAGTGAGATAGGTAGAAAAATGTAAAAAAAAGTTGTTTGGTGGGGAAAAACTTTACTCGGAAAATTAGGTAGATTTATGAAATCAGCAGTGCATTAAAAGCCAGATAATCGGTTTTTCGAAAAATCCCACCTTCGAATTGGGTTTCTAAACAGTGCGGATATCTATGTTTCTCATAAATCCAGACAAATTGGATAGATGGGTTTTTGGTGAAAAACATTGAAACAAACATGATATTTCTAAGGGGGCGTTTGGTTCGGGTTTTTTATTGGGATCCCCATCTTTCTCACTTTGGCAATCTGTGTTCTCTTCGTTTGGTAGAAGAGAAATGAAAATTTATCTAGGGAAGACATTTGCACAGCCTTCGTTGTTTGTATGCAAAAATCGAATAAAAACACTGCTTAGCTTTGCCACTTGCAATGTGGTATTCCGTGAAAACCAGCAAAGTGAAAAAAAGTTGACGTAAAATGTGACAAAATTGCCCTCCTATATGCTTTACCAAATTTCGCGAAAGGGAAAGGGAAATGATGAAGATGATGTTAGAAAGAAAAGGAAGGCATGCAATGAAAAGAAGGGAGGTTTGGAGCAGTTGCGTTTCTTTGTGGAACAATTCGAGTCGGCGAAGGGTGTTCAGCTTTCTTCTCTCGAGTTGGAATCCCTCAAAGCTTAGGGCTCCTCTCCACTGCCTTTGACATTTAATTAACCTATCAATTTGTAGTATATTTGGATATTGAAAATTGCTATGGTGAATTGATGCAGCGGATAAATGTATTCTCGAGGTATCGGAAGAGGCAAATTTGGATGTGAAAATGTTGGGGAGAGATATTAAAGGTGCTTTTGGGGCATCATGGAAAGAGGTGCTTTGTGAAGGGAAGCTCATACAAGGCAAAATTGATGCTGGGAGCCCATCAGTTCTTATTATAACTTCCTCTGCCTTAAGATCCCTACATCTTTTAAGGTATTTCATCACAACATCAATGCATAAAAATTTAATTTCACTTTTCTTATTATGCAATGACAGGTGCAATTTTCCTTTTAAAAAAATGTACTTAACTTGTATCAGACAGATCACTGTAAAAATCCTGCACATTTTTTGGTAATTGACCGTACCAATAAATAAGAATTAATGATAGCTATAGGAGATGGGTACATAGGGGTAAAACTGTTATTATATAATATTAGAATGTGGTAACATACATCAGTCATGACCCATCTTAGCTTTCATGGAGCAATTCAATTTATGTGATTTATAGTCTACTGAGAAATTTCCATGTTGATAGTGTTGTATGTATGATGGTTATAACTTCGTAAACTTGTTTTGTGAGCCCTTGTTTTGGTGTTTCTATAAGTACACAGAGATATAATTTTAGACTTTAGTATTGGTGTGGAATTTATAAAAAAAATTAACATAATGTAGAAATAGACTTATGGGAAGAATTGGAAGGAAAATTAAGACTCAAATGTTGTGTGTATATGCAGTATTGTCTTATGTGTCATATGGCTGCCCATCAATGTTAATCTGTTCATATGATCAATGTTATGGTTTGACATCTTAAATTAAAATGCTTGGTATATTTGTGACAGTAGTATTTTAAAGTTTTGACATTACTCAAGAGTCCAATGTCATATCATAATGGTATGTCTATTTTTTGTCAATAAGGTCTCAGGTGTTTCTATTTTTACTCTATTGAATGTACGTTGTGGTCTATTTACGTATATAGCATCTTAAATTTTTTCTAATACCAACCATATTTTCATTTTGCAGAGCCACCCTAATGCCAAGTGCCTTTTCAACAAGCCTTTCCCATACTATCACGTTTTGGGGACAATCTTTGGCAAGGATGTGGCTACTGGTGGTAATGCAGAAGGCCCACAGGAATCAGTTCAAGGATTGGGCAGGGATAGCAACATGACAGATATCTTCATGCAATGCTACCATGATGCCTGAAAGTTTCTGGTGGCTGGGTTCTTGTCTAGGTCTTTGTGATACTATCTTCAGGTGGCTTTTTGGAAAAAAAAAGGGATATGTTGGTAGACTCTGTATATTGTCTTTTTGGTGTAGTTTGGTTTCAAAAAATAGTCTTGTAAATACCATGCTGTGAATAGTACACACATGGCTGTTGGTCAGTCAAATAGAATCTAACATTCACAACTGATTTTTTGTATGTACCTCAGTATCTGCATTTTGAATGGCATAATTTGTAAATTCTCTCATTTTTTTGCTTCTTTAATTTTGTTGTACAAAGGATCTAAACTATATTATTGTTGCAGATGCAAGTTTTACTTGATCCTTCTATTGTAGCCAATCTGCAGAATGGGTACAACCATGGAGTTCAGCTATCCAATTCCATCAGTGACATAAAATTTCATGTCGACAATATTTTGTACGGGTTCAGTTAGTGTGAGTAATTTAATTCTATGGCAATACTTCTAACAGGTAGCAATAGCATCTCAGATTGATTTGGTTAAGTTAGTGTCTGGTTCCATCTCAGATTGGCAAATTATTTTTTTCAGTTAATGTCTCAGATTGGAAGTGTATATCTGTTTCTACAGAAAAGGAGGAAATAGAATTAAATTTAGTTATTGAATCTATAAAGAGTTCTATTAGCAGCAGCTCAGCAAGCCAACCAGAGGAGGCCACCCCACGTGACACTAAACGTGAAGCCAAAGCACAGAAAAGCAATTGTGTGAGTCGGTCCAGCTGCAAAGTTGCTAGATAGGAGGAGCCAATTACATCAGTCAATGTAGAGAAAATGGATGGATGAGATAGAAGCTTGCTTCCTTTTGTTTTTTAAACATTGTGATCACAACTTGTTGTATTCAGGCCTTGTACCTTATTTTTTGTCGTGAACAATTATCGTTATTTGTTCCATTTTAGATTTTACTATTGTAGAACTTTAAGTTTCTGATTATTTGGTATTTTTACTGAGATGTCAGAAGAAACACATTGAAGTCAAGATAGATAATTGGTATTTTTAATGTTTACACAATGGACTGAATTTTCAATCTTTAGCCACATATTAAGATCTCAACTGCTGACCAAGGAAAAGTTGACAATTAAATTACACAGATATAAACCAATGAACAATCACATGTTTCAAGGATAATAATGATGATTAATTACAAGCTGGGTGTCCAAAAATACAGACACAACATATATTATTTCCAACTTCCCACTCCCACTACAAACTAAATAGCATACATGAGGTTATCCATGATAGTATGATACAAAAATTAATCTATATGGCTGCGTAGTCATCTTCGGTTGCGGGAGCATCTGATACAGCAATGTTAAAACAAAGGCACCAAATAAGACAGTGATCACAACAGTGAAGTTGACAAGTAAAGCCTCATTTTTTATTTTTCCAAAATTTTTAAAAACAGGGATATTTTCGTAATTGTCACTTATTTCCCATCTATATTTTACCTCAAACCAAACATAGACTTTATAAATCTTACCTAATTTGCCCAGTAAAATTTTTTCCAACCAAACAACTTTTTTTACATTTTCCCACCAAACTCATTTTCCAACCATTTCCCTATCAATTACATTTCCCTAGTATTCAAAAAATTTCTCCTCAACCAAACGCCCCCTAAAAGTCATACTTGAGAAAGATAAATATTGGCTGAAAAGCTCCCAACCAAACACCACCGTATTCTCTGAAGAGAAAAAAAATGTGGAGCTCATATGTTAAAAAAAAAAAAGAGCTAGCACGAGAATCGAATGGTTAACAGGAAAAAAAATTCTTCTCCTTGTAGGTGAGAAGTTCATTGCCCATCAATTTAACTATTTAAGACAAAATCACTTTTCGTGTTACTGAAATAGAAATTTTTTTTGCAGTAACTTATTATAATTATCTATTGTGAATAGTACATAATTATAATGATAATTTTTTTTTTCCAACACATTAGTTGACAATATCTAAGAAAAGAAGAAAAAAATAATTTTATTATTATTATTATAGACAATCTTTATTACATAGTTATAATAAGTTACAATAAGAATTTTTCCTTGCAGCAATAAGAGGAGTGAGCTACCTTCATTTTAAACCCTAAACATAAAGGCAAAAACTTTTCTCGAGTTGCAGAAAATTTTATCTCTTATGTCATTGAAACATTTTTACGTGAGTTCCTTTATTTAAGTTAATAAAAAAATTAAAAAAATAAAATATTGTGCCACAACATGAAATGATTTATCTCCTACGGCACAAAATCATCTCCCAAACATAAAACCCTTCATTTTATTGAAAAAACTGAAGATAGGGGTTTGGCACATAAAACCGGATCATGGGCGGTCCGCAATAGATCCGAACCGGACAAAGCGAACAAAACAAAACTCAGATTTTCCATTTTCACCTTCGCACAAACGCTCTAGAATTAACGTTGTATTGTATTTGTAGCACGAATCATATTCCAAACATTTTGTATTTCTAATCTCCAACGTTGGATTGTTCCAACAACAATGTTGTCACTGTAACACTTGAATTCCTTTGCCAAAATCCAAAAAAATAAAAAAGTAAAAAAAAATAAAAAATGCAGAGGCTGCTTGGGAGGATTGCTGGGTTCTTGAGCAATCGAACTATGGTGGGAGTGGACAAAGGAGGGAACAAATACTTCACCAGAAAGGAAGAGATTGATGGTATCAGTAAGTGGATTTCTCTCTCTCTCTCCATTTATGTTATTATTATAACTGTGTTTTTGTGGTGTCAGTTAATGGGTTTTATTGTGTTTTGAGATTCTGGGTTTATGTTATGTAGTTTTCCCTGTATGAATTTTTGGTGTTATCTAAGTTGGGTGTGCAAAAGGGGTCTTTTGCATTGCAATGATCAGCTCACTGCAAATACTTTACTCATATGATATACATGTTATTCTTAATTTTCTTTGTTTATTTATTCATATAATTATGATCTAGGAGGTTAAATTGTTGGCTTTGAGACTGTTGGAGTTGGGGGCTAACTTTGCAATTGTCATTAGTTTTTTTAGGTTAATAATTCTTGTTGATATATGTAATATGCATTTACTCTTAGGTGAAACTTTGAGAAGGGGTGAGATTCACCTGAATTTAGAAAAGTAAAATAAAATAGAATTGATTTATTGGCTGCTTAAATTTTGCACTATTTTCTGCCACTGGATTGAATCACTTAAGATATCATTTTGGTGTGTGAGTATGAATTTGGAATTCCAAAACTCTAGTTCTTCTTACATTTTTTTTCTATGTGTGCATTTTGCGTTGTAGTTAATTTTACAATGAATCTGTCTGATTCTGCAATTTTGTCTTGGTTTACTAGTGAAAGAGAAAAGATGGGTGGTGTTTAAAGGAGAGGAGGATCCTACCTCTATTCCAGGTATATATTTTAAGGAAGCTATCATTCAACTGCTAAATTATTGTCTTTTTTTTTTTTTGTTCCCTTACATCTATTATTGCATTGATTCTGGAATGGTCCAATTATGATATTACCTTAATAAGTTTGTTTTCATTTGTCTTTTGTTGCTAAATTTATTGCTTAGCTCTCACCTTCTGTACGATAGGCATGATATATGTTGAATTTATTCAGAAAACAGTATGATTCTTTATCCTATTTCCCATTCTTGATGGATAGTTACTGTTTAATTATTTTAGTTGAATGGATATGTTGGCTGAATGGGCAGCGTAAAAAGGCTCCAACTCCAGAGGTAAGTTGAAATGCATCTATATATCTTTTTGCTAGTACCATAAGTTATCTCAAGACAGAACTGCTGATGTTTCTTTACATGTTCTGGTCATGGCTAGGCTATAGATGTAATGGCATTGCTTACAATGATTTTCCTTTTTTTGTTTATCTTCAAGGATTGATTTGCAATGAACAAATATTGAATGATAATGTTACCTCTCTATCATAAAAACTGTGTTTCTTATGTTATATATATATATATATATATATATATATATATATATATATATATATATGGGACAGGATCATTTGACACTTTTATTTTGGCACCAAATCTTAACGTAGATTTCCGTGAATCAAACGGTTATAATTATTAATTTTCAATAAATTATAACCGTCAGATTGGTAGAAATCAACGGTTAAGATTTGGTGTCAAACTTTTTAGTTTGACATCGGTGTCAAATGATCTTCTCTCTCTCTCTCTCTCTCTCTCTCTATATATATATATATATATATATATATATATATTAAAGAATAATATTAAAAGGAAGAGAAGTACTGATGTGAATCAAAGCTGAGCAGGGAAAAAGATTAAGAAAGAAGCTTTGTATTGATGATTCTGAACCTTAACATAGGTTCAGGTATGTATTACAATATATGTTTAATAGAAAATTGCAGTATAGGTAAAGGAGAAATATAAATAACGAAGAAGAAATGAAAGAAAAAGGTCGAAAATTGTTAGAAAGTACTCCAACATTCAGAGAGGTTCTGGTTCTCTCCCAAAAGCCCAAGAGTCCCAATTTTCCTAGATGGTCTCTGCTCAGTCTTCGCCTTCCTATTTGTAACAAATTGATTGCAAATAATGGGGCTCCCCTAACCAGCTTTCCCTCCATCTCCCAATGCTGACTCACCCCTTAATTCTGACATATGCTGTGCATGTGGGTCTTCTAATCCCCTGTACCTCTTCCTCTCATGTATTCTTTCATATTTATGTTTTTCTTCCCAACCGAATCAAGTACAATAGGGAAAGGGTATATATTATATATATACACACACACACACACACACACTAAGGAAACAAGGAATACAGTAGGTTAGCCCAATCCTTCTGCAAATCAGATAAGGCAACACTCTTGAAATATTATGTTCTTGTAATTTCCTTACATTCAGTGCAGTCTCTTTGAAAAAATATATATAGGAAAATTCATCCGTTGTTTTTCAAATTGCTTCTAAGATAATATTTGGATAGCATCAATGACCCTAAACTAACATCTTCAGCTTATTTATCATAAACAAATTAGCTTGCCATGAAGAGTTCTAAACATGGTGCCTTGTTGACTTTGGAATTATGTGAGTTAAATAGTATAAACAAATGAACGAATAAAACTGAAGATTATTTAACCTCTTTGATTCAGTGACTGTTATCTTGGTTTTTTTCACTATTTTTAATCATTTGGGAAAGTCAATATATTTCGATTCTTTGAAGTGAATCGAGGTCTGATCAATTGATTGTAGTTACTAGTAATTTGTCCAATTGGAGCACCCCCATCCCCAGTAGAACTGTTTTTGTTCTGTTATATTTTTTCCACATTTTTTTGTTTTGGGTCTTCTATATTTATTTGGGGTTAAACGGGATTATGTGATGATCTGTGGCATTTTACTTGCATCATTGACTTGCTAGTTTTAAATTTTAGTGTAGCTTACAGTTAGTTTTTTATCCCTTTAAAGGGCTGAACAATAAAGGGATTAGTTTTGCTTCAATTCTATTATGAAAAATTAATTCCCGAATTGGTGTCCCCTATTTGTATTGGGATACCAAACTATTGAAGTAACCCTTAAAATATTTTAAGAACGTTTTCAGGAAAGTAAAGTATTTCTAATGAGGAACTTCAGCAAAGTAACTTGTACTATTGCAGTATTACTTGACAATACTGTTTTATTCCTCTTCAGGAAATGATGGAATTGGAAGCAAGACGTGAACGTGTTAGACAGAATGTTGCTCGTACGTGTCATGCATACTTTTACCTTTATTAATCAATTTGTTTGAATACTTTGCTCTGACTTAGTTATAGTCCTCTTTTAAGTTTGTCCTCAGCATTGCATGTGATAGTTCTCATTTCTCAATATAATGAAGGAACTTTTTCGGCTAAGTTTAGTTCTGTACCGAGAACTTACCATAGACTATTTTTCTTTCACAAAGTTCTCAAGAAAGAAGAAGAGGAAAGGAGAGCCAAAGAAGGCAGTAAAGGAAAACGTGTCAGCACTGGTCAGATGCTTAAAATTTATTTGTATTGTAATATTCTTCTTTTACTTCTTAGGAGTTACTGTCTAATTTAATTTTCCTGGCAGGAAAAGTTGGTGGTCCAGACTTGAAAAGTTTTATTCGGCAATTCCCAGTTCCTTCAGAAGGTCATCTGGCTGTTCTTTTCTTTTTGATACAAATTTTGCATTTGGTTTTTTTGAAAGAAAAATTATTTGGATAACCTTAAATTAAGAATATAGTGAAGCTTGATCTTTATTTCAGGGGAGTAAAATGTTCCCCCACCCCTCAAAGCAAAATAGATCAAATAAAATTTTTATTACTCTATGCAAATGATTATGTTTACTTATTATTCAGGATTATCGTTCTGAGATTAAACCCTCCAAAAAGAAGAGAAAAAGCCTTCCGTATAGAGAGCATTCTTACAATATATTTATACACTACTTATTTGAATAAAGTTTTTGACATTTTCTCCACTATAGGTGACGAGGTTGAAGAATCATCTGGCACAATGGGTGGCTTGAGGTGAGTCTTCTGAAATTGATATTTTGATACACAAATATCTTGTTTAAAATGCATGCCTTTATGTATCCCCAAAAAATAGCATGCTCTTTGGGGCACTTACTGTGTTGCAGTCTGTGTGGCCAGCATAACAACATTTATTTTTTTCTTATGCCTGATTCATTTATCAGAATTTGATGGTGATTTAATTTTCTTCTTTTTCTTCCCATCCTTTTATTTAAAATATTATCAGGAATTTGTTTGGCAGTCTTCTCTTAATTCCTGTTGCAATATTTTAGTATAACTTTCCTAAGGAGTAAAATCTAATTATAAAAAGCAAATCCAGTGACTATACATGAACTGTTAAGGATACACAATGTAGAATAATAACATTTCTGTTTGAATACTCTGGAAATGACATTCTTTGGTTGAAGGGCTTTGATATTCATTGCCGTGATCCTGAAATCTATATTTGTTGCTTTGTTCTGTTTTAATTTTCTTTAAACTTTATGTTAGAGAAATATAATATAAAATAATTAATGTGGCTTATATTTAATAGCTTAAGTTTTTGGGTTGAATTGGTTATTTACATAATATCAGAGCCTACATAACCAAGTGGTTACGAGTTCGATTCTCACTGCCTTATTCTATTAATAAATAATTAAATATTGTGGAGTTTTTTAACACAAGTAGATAGGCCTGTACATTGTCCACCCTTCAAGTCCAATGGATTCTCATATGAGGGGCATGTTAGTGAAATGTATATAAAACTATTAATGTCTTCTATTTATTTTGAAGTCATGTTCAGGAGCTGATGGTATTCATATGATCTTTCTACAGGAATTCTCAACAGAGCACAGCTGAGAAAGCAAAAGTGGAGCCTGAGTAAGTCCAAATGTGTATATTCTTTCAGTGAACATTATGATTTAGCAAAGCTTCTATGAATCTAAATTTTAGTCAGACATATTTTTATCAGAGAGATCTTTTTTCTAAGTGTTTAATCCACATAATATATCATATCATTACTTTATTAATTGTTTTCTGTTCGTAAAATTTTATTCTCAGGTTTTCAGAGCCAACAGGATCTGGTGCATCTTTTAGACCAGGAACCTGGCAACCTCCAACTTGAGTTTTCATTACAACTAATAGGGCCATGTTGACACCGACATCCTTGTCTTAGCTTCATGCTCTGTTTTGAAAAGCCATGCCTGATGTTTGATTTTTTCCTCAAGATCTTTGATAGAAGAATTCTTCTGTGTGCAAATTTCTAGCAATTCTAATTCATTGATAAACATTTGTCCAAAGAAATGAAGGGTACGAATGTTCTCTTGTGCTTTTTGGCGACCTTGCAAGGACTCTTGCCCGAGCCAGAACTGTAAAACTGAGATGGCCCATAACTCAAATCAAGATTAACAGCATTAGCTATTTATCTATGAAAAATTGGATTTGGATCCTCTACAGTTGAATTGTAAGTGCAATTAGAATGAGATAGGCACAGGAAGTAAATTTCATAATTTTTGAAATAGTGAGACCTTTATGTTCTCTCTGTCTCTCACTGCTGATGCTGTTTTAAGTGTAGAGAAGATTCAGGTTCATGAAAAGTAGAACCCTACCTTCTTGTTAGGTTACTCTCATGTCTATGAAGGGTGCACCTTTTTTCAACCTCTTGCATAGGCAATTTACTTGCAAAATTTGGTCAGGTACCTTAACCTGATCCATAAAATGGTGGTTGTTGTCACAAAAAATAAGACTTGTGGGTTCCCCAAAGAATGAGATCTGAAAAAAAAATTCACATCCAAATTTAGCTATTTCTGTATCGTAAAATATAAAGAAATGTATAAATCCAGAGCTAGTTCCTGGCTACATGTGATTCTTATTGCATGTTTTACTACCCCAAAAATGTTTAGAAAAGAAAAAAAAAAAACATTGTTGAAATGTGGCTTACCTTTTTGCTGGTTACACATTCAAGTGAAGAATTGTAAGTGGCTTCACTGAAACATATTCATATTTTCTATGAATGATATTTTCAACTAATGCAATATTCACCTGCCACATCACACTAGGTCATTAGCAACTGCAGAAGAAATAATCATTGATATATATATATATATATATATCTC
This sequence comes from Gastrolobium bilobum, assembly GCF_033153095.1. NCBI lineage: Eukaryota > Viridiplantae > Streptophyta > Magnoliopsida > Fabales > Fabaceae > Gastrolobium > Gastrolobium bilobum. Next base: position 254,493 of record NW_026898999.1, read on the forward strand.
GAAAAATTCAAAATTCAGTCACTGGACTGTCCAGTGAGTGAATTTTGACTATATTCTCCCGCGAGAATATAGTGCAAAAACATTACAATGGTGTTCTGCAGGTGTTCTCCCGCGAGAACATAGGCAAAAAATTTTGTGCACTATATTCTCGCGGGAGAATATAGTGCACTGGACCTAATTTACATCAAGTCACTTGATACTCACTAAACCCTATATATATATATATATATATATATATATATATATATATCAAGAAGATCTCTGACAATCTGTTGTTTATTTACGTTAAAGTCTTAATCTAATGCTCAGTTGATAAAAGTTAATTTACATCTATCTCTGTATTACTATGGATCCAAATGATGGTGATGATATCTGGGAAATACATCTGTTTTATTATCATGTTTAAATCTTTCTCTTCTCACGCTAGTGGAATTACCCCAGCGTTCACCTTTTTTATGTTTTAATTTCTGCATTTTAATTTCAGTCATTTATTTCATATAGTAGTCCG